>NC_048901.1:8104609-8189739 GCF_011077185.1 Oxyura jamaicensis
GGGGGGGGGCTCCTCCGCCGGCCTCCGGGCGCTCGGGGGCCGGGCCGGCCGCCGCAGGGGCCGGGGCGGCGAGCACCGGGACGTCGCCCCGCCGCGGGGGTGGCACTCCTCGGCCGGGCCCCCAGCACCCGGGAAAGGGGGCGGCCAGCCCGAGCCGATCGGAGCCGAGCCCCTCCCCTCCTCCCCTCCCTCCCTTCCCTTCCCACCTGCGCCGCCGCCGCCAGCCTTTGTTGCCGCCGCGGCCGAGGCGCGGAGGGCCGGGGGCGCGGGCGGTGCTGCCGGGACCGCCGGGGCCCTCCCGAAGCCGAGACGCGGCCGGTGGCGGCGCTGGGACGGGGCGGCGGCGAGGGACGAAGTTTCCCCGTCCTGCCGCGGGGATGCTGTGCTGGCTCTGTGCGGCCCCGTGCTGCCTGGGGAGCAGGAAGGGAGCTGGCCCGCCCGGCACCGCGGGGCTGGGCTGCAGGACCGGGGGCACAGCGCACGGCCTGCGGGCACCGCACGCCCTTAGGAGCTGCCCCCACGGCCTGGCCTCGCTCCCAGCGCTGCATGGTCCCGGCTTAAAGCCGGGTCAGGCTTCAAGCACTTCTGGTTCCCTGTCAAACCTATAGGCACATGGCAGTGAGCGAGCGCAAAGGTGTTCTGCCAAGTTACCTACTGATAAGGCAGCAGCCAGGCACCGATGTGGTCAGTGTCACCACAAAGGCTTGAACTCTGGAAGAGGAGAACCAAAAGCAGCGTCCCCCACATGCAGCTTTTGGCCCAGGCTCACACCCTGCAGGCTTGTGTCCCGACCTCACCGTGCCACCCCGCGGCAGGTGACATCCCTGCCCAAACACCTCCTGAGCCTGCTCCTTGCAACCAGCCCTTCCCAAGGGCTCACAGAGCCCCAACGGGTTGGGACACCTGCAAGAACACACAGAGTCCACTGAAATCACCCCCTAGGGAAGAAACAGCCCACAGTGCCATTGCAGAAGACAGGTGACACGATGCTGTGGGCAGGTACGGCTTGTGGCAGCGTGACCCTGGCAGGTGGAGGAGAAACAGAGCTTTTGCCCAGGGCAGCTGAGCCCTCACACCTGCCCCAGGCTGCAGGGCTGCTGGCACGTGGATGCACACAGAGCCCCGTGGCCCCACGACGCTCCTTTTTGGAGCACAAGCCCCAGAGCTTGGGTTTCACAGGACACAGGCACTTTGCTGCAGGGGCAGAATGGTTTGGGGCACTTCCCAGCACTTACAAGGTGGTTAAACCTACACACAGAAGCTGAAGCTAGGATGAGTTTGCGAGGCTCCTTTGAGCAGGATCATAAGCAAGAAAGGCAGCTGGCCAGCCCACACTTACCACTAATCATGTTTGTTTATACGGATGGTTGCTCTGAAAGGTCTTGGCCTGGGGGTAAGATCCTTCACTGAGCATCTCCCTGATCCTTTCACAGTCAGACCATGCAGGAAGATAGCCTCTGTCCCCACGAGCAGCTGGATGAAAGCCCCCTGCCCTCCCCTGGGGGTCCAGGTCCGTAACGCACCTGCTTGCCTCCACGTCTCCCACCACGTAGTCCCCTCTCACGGCTCCTCAGCTGCACCTCGGATCCCCGGCGCCGCACCGCTTGCAGGAGGGAGCATAACTGCTCAAGCCCCCTGGCTGGTACGGCAAGCACTTCCCCTCCTCCTGGCACCGCTCATCCCTCCCCTCTCGCTGCACCGAGGCTTCAAACCCTGATGCTGCCAGAGAAGGGACCACCCATCGAGGAGGAAAACCTTCCCCTGGCTTTGGAAGCGATTACAAAACGTGAAGATAAATTAAAGCGATCTTTCCGGTGGCCCGCGGGGTGAACCTCACCCACCTGCCTTGCCGTGCCCCGGGGCAGGCAGCAGGGACCACAGGGGGAGAGGGGGAGAGCAGCCAAATTCCAGAGGGACACACCGAGCGTGCTGCCTGCTCAGTCTCGACTCCTACCTTCTGGCTGTGCTTCTTTCCAGGGAACAATGCTGTCTCCAGCTCCTTTGTTTGAGATGCTTTTCCCTGCGCTGCAGAAGAACAAGCAGTTGCAGGGTGACCATTGCAGTCACAGGCACTCCTCTTTTTCTGCCACTCTAAAAGGCTGCGCAGCCTCAGAGAGGAACATCACAAAAAGAAGGCTTTTGTCCCAGCACAGATGTCCCATCCCAGCCCAGTTCAGGGACTCTCATCCCACCCGCCAGCACCAGGAGCTGCTGCAGCACATGAAGAAGCACATCCTGCTGTTACGGATCCTCCTCCAGGCTCAGCTGCCAGGCCCTGGGTGGCTGCACAGAAAGGAGCAGGTCTCAGGGCGGTGCCTGGCACAGCTTTGCCCCCTGGCTACCTGCACACAGTGAGTTACAGCTGTCTGGGGAGGGAAGGAAGGGCACATCGTAGCGGTTCTTGCTAGAAACATTGCAGACAAGCAGTCAGCTCTCCAGCCACAAGTGTTTGTGCTCCTTGCCTGCTAATATTCGAAGTTTGGGAAGAACAGGACTCCTTTACTGAGAGGCATGTAAGGGTGGCTTTGAGTGGTTTATACATTAAAAAAATATTTAGTCCTATCTTCAGTTCCTTAACTCTTTGATTAAAGCCTTAATAGCTTCATGACAAAGAGCTGCCCCTGTCTCCGTTGCTCAGCCTGGTTTACCTTGAACCACACAGGGGACGAATGGCCTTACTGTGCAGCAGCAGCAAATTTCTCCTGAAGCTTCTGACTTCAGTACAGTGAAAACAACTGAAAATAATTGAAACAAGAGTTGGGAAGGTCCCCCAAATCCACATTGTCCATCCTCCTTGCCCCAAAGCATCATTCCTGACAAAGGTTTGTCTAACCTGGTCTTAAAAACATCCACTGATGGAGATGTCGCAAGCTGTATCTTTGCCAGGGTTTAATTATCCTGCAGTTGGAAAGTCTCTCTCATCGTCTTTTCAAGATCTCTGCTGTTGTAATTTTTCCCTTGTCCCCAGTGGGCATGGAGAACAGTTTATTGACGTACTCTGCGGTAGGCTGTTATATATTTAGAGGTTAACTCATCTCCCTCGTCTTGCTCTGGATAGAACAATGCCGGCTCGTTCAGCCTGTCCCCATGGGTTGTGTTGCCAAGCTCTGCCACCCTTCTTGCTGCTCACCTCTGGTTCCTCCCCAGCCAGAGTTTAACTTGTGTGCCCCAGCCTGGACGCAGATGTCTGTTCTGAAGCCCAGCATGCCCTGAGCAGAGCGCAGGGGTTGCACAGCACCCCACGTGCACCCTTCTGCCCGTAGTCTCCAACTCACGTGCTGCCTTCACAGGAGGCTGTTGTCACCGACTCAAGTTCCCTGGCACTCACTGTGCTGCCCACGGCTCTTTCCATGACCCTGGTGCCAGGCCCTGGGCAGCCTGTCCTGGGCAGCAGGAGCAGCCCGCGCCCCTTGGCAACGCGGAGCGTGGTGCCAGCCTCCTCCCCTGCGCGCCGCTGTGCGCTCCTGCTCCTCTTGGCATCCGGGATCCTTGCATGGGCAGGATGCCTCCTGCTTCCTGCATTCCCACGGGTGCACTCTCCAGGCAAAAGTAAAAAACAAACAAACAAACAAACAAAAAAACAGGCCACGGTGTTTTCTCCTTTGGCCAGCTCCAGACAGTCTCTTGGGACTGGGGCGAGGCTACCAGAGCTCATGATTCATTATGCCCATGTTGTATTTATCTCGTCTCAGTGTTGTGCTGTTGGCATTCAACAAAAATACGACACATTTAATTGGCAGAGAAATGGCAGACCCCAGGCAGCAACAGCAACAGGGAAGGATTTATAATTGCTGCTGGCACGCAGCATATAGACTCAGCAACAGTTTAGGAAGGTTCAATTGTCTCAGATTGCACGTGCAGACAAGGTAACAAATGCAAGTCCACGCACAGCCTCAGCTGGAAAAAAAAAGTAATAAAAAAAAAGGCAGGTCCGTTTTTTCTTGGAAAATTCTATGTCACCAGGTTGCAACACAAGGAGGTAAAATCTCCTTTCAGGCTAGGCTGAAGAATGCTTTAGCATCAATGCCATCAGCTCAGTTTTCTTCTCCATCCCCTACCTGCACACCACGCTGCGTGGCAGCGCATGGCAGAGGGAAGTCGTAGCCCTCCCTCCTGTGCCGTGTTTCAGCCCAGCTAAAAATAGCAAACGTCCAAGTGCAGCTCTCGTTTTCTTTGTTGTCTTCACACAGGAGAGGGTTCGAGTCCGGACAATTAACACCTAGATGGATTCCTGCAATCAGCGTCCCAGCAGGATGCTGGATGCTGCTCGTGCCTTGGCTCCTTGAAAGATTAAAATAGGGAAGAAAACGTCACTTCCTATTATTTAGGGAGAAAGGAATTCGTATATTTTAAAGCCTAACAGAACCAGAGCATATGAACAACTTTTCTCCCCCATCCCCTTCTAATCATACTGATTATGGCAATACAGGAGGAATCTTCTGCTGAGGAAAAGGATCCTGGAGACCCTCGGACTGCACCACATCACGGGGGGAACCTAAAGGTACTGCTACAGAATCTGCCATTAGCTGAAAAACACTTTGTAGAGTGGGTAAGTGCGACTGAAACATCTTTAAATCATGCCTTAGATATCTACAGCAGCCGCACATTTCTGGAAGAAAAGCCCAGCCCTGGCTACGCTCCAAGCCACCCAGCTGCTGAGGTGACTGAGCAGCACCGTGGGTTTCCCTGGGCACAGCTGGCAGAAGCGCGCAGGGACAGGGAGGACCTGTAACTCCTGACGTGGACCTGTAACTCTTCACCAGGTCTTCTCCTGCATGTCAGGCGTACCACAGCCACACTGCTGGAGGAGGAGATCTTCCTTGGGTCACAGCCAGCAGCCTGGGAGGTCAAGGATGAGCAGGAGGAATTTCCTTGGATGAGAGCAGCATTCCCCAGTACAGGCTTGTGGCAAGAAGTCGTTCCTTTCAGGGCTGTGCTTTATTCCCCACACATCCGTGTTTTTTCAGGCTAGCCAGGAGAGTGGCTCCGGTATCCATTCCTTTGGGACAACAAAGTTGGTGGCCGTCCTTCAGAGATTTCCTGGCAGCACAAGAGGTGTCCCTTCAGCAGTCAGACCATCAGACTTGGTTTAAGCTTGCCTAACCCTGATGCAGGGTGGGCACAGGGAACAGAGACAAGGCAGACCCTGCACCCTCCAGCCCCACCTGGACCCTAAGGTGGTTTTGGAGCCAGCGTCTGATTGCAGTGCACAGAGCGGTGCTTGGGGCTGGGCCAGGGATGTTGGCTCTGCTTACCAGGAGGCGTCAGCTTCTCCCAGTTGGTGGTTCACAGCACAGAGAGTGCTGATGAGGAGCACTGCACTGCTGGCATCCTCATGCGGGGTGTTCTGCAGATTCATCAAGCCATCTGACCCACCGCAGCAGGGCTGAAATTAAAGGACGTAAGAGGCAGGCTTTAAGAAGGAAGTCACTACTTACCTGCTTTTTCAGTGAATTTATGAATAGCCTACTGACTTCAAAGGGTTGAAATGTATGCCGTTCCTTTGTGTTTCAACAAAATACATTTTTCCTGTGTGTGCTTTGCAGCTTTTCCTTCTATTTACGGCACTAGCTGAAACTGGTGGGACCAGGCACTTGAGAACCAAGTCCTCAGCCACTGATGACCAGCCTTACTCCAGCTGAACCGGCCCCGCTGCAACCACAGGTGTACATCAAAAATACCAGTGGCATCCCAGGACATCACAGTACTCTACAGCCACTTCTTTCCTTTAAATCAAGAACTGGGCTTTGAATTTAGGAAAGTGTAAAGTTTCTTTCTGTATTAACCAGCTACTTGACATTGTGCTGTGTTGTGCTGAAGAGGAGTAGCTGCAGGATGTTCTCACCATGTGCTCTTCATATTGAGAGTTATCCATTTTCCCTTACTTCTCCTAGGTATGGTTTAATTATCATGTGAGTACCTGCACCTTCACACCTCGAGGATCCTGAACTGAGCTGCGGACTGATTACCTGCATTTTCAGGTTGCAGACGTGAAGGTTCAGGGACAGATTTTACAACTCTCACTCTTGTTGATCAGTGCTAATTTGTATGAGTAGTTCCGCCACAGTCACAGGGAGCTACTTCTCAACACAGTAAACCACCACACATTCTGCCTTTTTAGGATTTCCTGAGAGCCGGTGGGGTGGTGAGAGGTCTTCACACCCTCGGTTTTTGATGGTTCATTTGAAACTCTAAACTTAAGTCCTCCGCATTAATTCTAGAGCCTGCTACGTAAGGAATTTTTAAAGCAACGAATTATTTTATGCTCAGTCTCAGCACTGACTTCCTAAAGAACTGCAAGAGCTTGCTGTAATGCTGCTGGAATGGTGATTACAGCACATCCTATGCCACAGCAGCCAGTAGGTGCTTTGCACCCTCTTTTCAGAAAGCCCGGTGGGGAAGGCGAGGTAGCCAGCAGCACTCAGCCAGCCGGCACGCTGGCTTTTTGATCTGCACCCAAGAGAGGATTAAAGAGTGCTCAGGCAGCGCGCTGGCCCTGGGCTGCACGTGCAGCACGCCCCCAGAAGTTGCTCCAAGCGAGCCCTGGTGCAACACGCTGGGACTGGGAGCGAAACCACACTCACACTGAGCCCGACAACCTCCCACTGTAATGAAATACCTCGGATTGCTTCCACCAAAAGCATACTGTGGAGGTTGTCAGGGCAGCTCGCCAGCCCATTGCCATAATTCACCATCAATATGTGCTGTTTGGAAGCTGATTCCCCAAATAATCCAAGAGGGTAATTTCAGTGAAGTCACAGCCTCCCCCAGGGCAACGGCTGCTCCTTTTCATCCCGTCCTAGCAGCAGCATGAAGTCCAGCCTTGGTCTCAACACCATTCCAACCCTGCAGCATCCACAGGCAATCTGGGCGGCACAAAGCTCTCCCCTTGCACATCCCCAGCCCCTGTTCCTTCCAGGAGGCAGCAAGGGACGAGGAGCAGGGATGCTCTGCAGCCAGGCACAGAGTGCTCTCCAGGCTCAAGTCCAAGGTAAACCATGCTCTGCAGGACCAGCCCAAGCGCCAAGCGTTTACGGGGAGCACAACGTCCCTAAAAGCTTTGGAGGAGCTCTGGGGACACACAGCCCGCTGGAAAGCAGCCGAGGTCACTGAGAAGTAATGTTTATGCTGCTGAAGGAAATGTATAGGGGATTTTTATCTGGCATTGCAATCCCAGATAAACAAGGAGTCAGGGTAAATAACGATGTCACCAGCCGATAACATATGCACAGGAATTTCCAGGCAATGATTTATACTGACGCTGGTGTATTTGCCAGCACAAAAATACAGTTGCAAGCAAAGCATTTGGGATGCAGCTCTCCCTCCTTCTAAAGGCCCCTGCCATTTGCTCCAGTTTGCTTTGGAATTGTCCAAATGAGAGTCCCTGGATGCCTCCCAGGCATTCACCCAGCACCTTCCCTGCTGCTAGCCCCTCATGCCCACCTGGTTTTGTGCACAGTGCTCCAGAAACTCAAGTACAACTTTACAATTACTGTTGGGGCGCAGAAGGAAAAACCAACAGTTATTCTGCCAGCATGGCAGCAAGGGCAGGGTGCTGGTACAAGCAGTTGTAACAGCTGTACAGGTGCTGGTGGAAAGCCGCCTTCATTTACAGGCTTCTGTTTGTTGCTGGCATGACCCGCTCAGAAGCCAGCACAGCCCAAGCTCTCCCTCTCCTCCCACCTCCCGTAGCCGTACGCCCGATGCAGAGGTACACGCACGCTTCTGGCCAAATCCTCTCTTCTCAAGACTGAGGTTCCCAAGGGACTCTGAGGAGCCCTGTCCACACTTGTGAACCCTTTCAGGGCTGGTGTGGGGGGCCACCAGCTGAAGGCGCTGGTCCAGAGCCACCCTCTCTGTGTGCCCCCAGAGCAGGCTGGCCCTGGCCCCAGCTCTGCACCTTTGCAGGGGAGCCTCCGTTCACGGCACCTCTTCTCTCCACCCTCATCCTTTTGCCTTCTCCTGGACAGATGCCAACGGCATGCATAGCACCACGGCAGGCATTATTCCTGGCCCACACCTCCTTCACCACCATTTTCCAAGGCGTAGCTTCAGGGCAGGATGTGACCTGAAAGCTGCCTGCATCAGGGTGTGCGGAGGGTAAGCTGTGAATTTAAAAAGACCTCAAGGAAATGAAGTTCATGAGGGAAGAGAGTTTCTACGTTAACTGCAGTAACACAGGAAGCAAAAAACTCACTATTAGATAAGAGCAGCAGCAAACTTCTCATTTTCTCACCGACCGACCGAACTATAAAAAGATCAGCCCCTCGCCGCTTCCTGTTTTCACCACAGCACGGTGCATCTCCGGCTCTCGCAGCGCGGGCTGGCGAAGCCAAATGCCACCGGCACGGGGCGTCAGGGCAGCAGCCGCGGCCACCACCAGGGAACGGGCAGCACCGGGGCTGCCACCGTCCTGCTGGCTGCAGCAAGGGAACCGACCCCAGCCGCAGCGCCCCTTTTGTCAGGCAGTCTCCGAGCACGCTGGGCAGAAGGCTACCTGCGGCCTTCAGCCTTGTCCCTCCCGCACGTGCATGTCTTATAGAAGCACAGCAGAAGGGCTGAGGCCAGCAGAGATCCATAGGTTCGTATTTAGGGGAGGGGGCTGTGCTCAGCAGCCCCCTCTGGGAGAGGGGTGGCTTGGGGTGGCTTGCAAATGCAGGAAGGCCCCAGCTGAAAGGTGGTTTGGGTTTAGGGCAGCTGTTGGTATTTCAGTGGCAGCGACCCAAAAGAAACACCCCAAACTTGCCCCATGATGTATAACCGACTCACCAAATCCCACTGCGGAGCCCTTCCCTTCCCGGTACAAATGAGAAGCCCATCTGGAAGCAGGTGGGAGCGGGCAGGTTCCCAGGGCAGGTTCCCAGGGCAGAAGGCTGGCTACCAAATCCCTGCTTTTCCTCAGACTCTCCAAAATACCTCAGCCAGCTGGAAAACACTCCAGCAAGAAAGTCAGCTTTTCAAGGAGGCAGAAGGAACCTGAAAGGGAGGAGGAATAAAAGCAACATTTCTGATTTAATACCTCTAATTCTAAGGCAGTGGGTCTGCTCAAACGTTAACTGGAGAACAGTAAGCAAGCTGTCGTGCTTCTGCTGATTTTAAAGCTATTGTATCCATGGATGGAGTTAAACCTCGGAAAATACCCTATTTACAGGAGAAATGAGATGAGCAGGGGGCTTGTGAGGAGGCTGCACTGAAGTGAACAAGCTGTCCTCGAGGACAGGGGAACCCATTTTGGGTTCAGAAGTGTAGAAGGGAGGAAGAAATTGCCAGAATATTCCTTCCTCAGCATGGAAATACAGAGCTTGGCTTGGGCAGAAGCCACGCGGGTGGGTGAGAGGCTGGGTGGGAGACCACGGAGGCACCACAGCAGCCCTAGGCCACAGGAATGTGCTGAAACAGGGCAGGAATCAGAGCTCTGAGGAAATGCTCACAAAACCCAAACTGAGTCAAGGAGCAGGAAACGGTGAGAAGAGGCATGCAGATGGTGAGAACAAGCGCAGACCAAAACAGTCCTACCTGCAGGCTGCGGGATCGGCAAGAAGCAAGGCTGGTTTGCAGAAGTATGAAAATAAACAGAGCATTTTGCTATGAAGGAAGTGGAAGGGGAGGGAGATGACAGCGGGGTGCGCTGGGCACCGCTCTCCAACCTGTGGGCCAGGCGGGAGGGAGACAAGTCCTCCTGCTGCCTCCTGCAGCGGGTGTGCTGGGGGTCTGGAGCCAAGGAGTTGTGTGGGTGCCACTTGAGGACAGAGGGATGCTGTGAGCCCCTGCAGCCTGTCCAACACACAAAGCCCTGAGAAACACCCCCCAGTACCTAGACAGAAACCTGAAGGAAGGGTCAAAGCACACAGCTCAAAGAAAAATCAGAGACAACGCATCAGGTTCCTTTCCCATGGAAAAGAGAAGGATGGTGACCTCTTCCTGTGTTCAGAGCTAAGCAAGTATACAAAACAGAAACACTTCCCTACGCTTAGCATATGGCATGTTGGTGGTAACAGGGCAAATGCCAGAGGGTTTTCCAGGACAGAGGCTTCAGCCAGCTTCCTCAAGGAGCAGAGCAAGCATCCCAGCCCAGGTTCAGCCCCATGCGCTCTCAGGCAGGTGGTGGTCAGACACCAGGTGGCTGTGCCGCTCCCTGCACCTGCAGCTGGGCACGGCAGCCCCAGGGGACACTGAGAGCCTAAAAGCTCCTCTAAGAGGCAGCCTGGAGCGGCGGTAAGCCATAGGAGGATGTACCCAAACCTCCGGAGGTTTATGAAAGCCACCTCAGGATGCACAGACACAGATGAGCTGTAGCTGAGACCGCTTCTATCCATGTTCCTCAGAACATGGATACCTCTGCCACCCTCTGTTTCCTAACCCACCTGTTGTTAAATTCTCACCATACCACGGCCCTGTAAGAGATCATTTATTCTGGCATACGGCACCATCAGGGGAAAATACCACTCAGATGTGTCTGGGTTCCTGTTCTGCTAAAGGCTGGCTGCAAATGAATATGAAGGAGGTGAGAAAAAAAAAATAATAAATCATCAGGTGAACAGCACAGGAGGGCAAGAAGAGCAGCCAACAAATTTGGAGAAGCTGGGTGGAAGAAACAGAACGGAGAAACGAGCGTTTCTTTGGGGTGATGCAACAGGGTCAATGCTTCTCTTTGCAATCTCCCTGCAGATTACCAAGCTGCCATGGGCACCAGGAGACCCAGGTCCCAACCGTCCTGCTTGGGGAGAGGAGAAGAGAGGTGTTACCGCTTGGAGAAGTGCTTGGAGAAGTGCTTGGCCTGAGCAGCAGCACTGCGCTGCTTCTGCTCTGCGTTTCAGAGGAAAGCTGTCTGCACTGCGTGGGTACTGCGGCTGTCACAGGGCCCTGCGCTCGCGACCCGGGAGATGCTGCCAAGGTGGAGGACGTTTCGCATGGGGCACGGCGGGGCTGCTGGGGCAGCACCACGGCGCTTGGAGCCACATCGTAAAGTGACCGCCGCACACGTGGCAGTCACCGCAGCCAGGGGCTGCTCCCGTGCCTTTTGGAAACAAATGTAAAAAATGACCAAGGCAAGAAGCCAATTATTTTCAGAGGTATTGGGAAAAGCACCACACACTGAGGGGGAGGTGGGGGACAAACAAAGCCCCCAGACACAAGGGACAACAACGCCACTAAGCACTAAAGTGGCCTGATTATCTCTGACAAACATCTGTTGACATTTGCAGGCTCATCACAAACCGAAGTGGTAAAGCTGTAAGTGATTATTTACGTTTCAGCCTAATGCCAATATTTGCAGAGACAGCGCCGAGTGACAGCTCGCACACAGCCGTGGGCAGGGCACTTCTGCCCCCAAGGAGCCCAACAGCATCGGCCCGACCTGGCTGGGTTCTGCCCCAACACCAGTGGCAAGGCCCCAAGGAAGCAAGAATACCAAAAAGCAGAAAAGAAAGTATTTAGAGCATTTTTCAGATGTGTGAAGCTGTCTGAAAAAAGAAGTAACTCAGATCTTTTCTTATTTTTCTTCCTTGCTATTCAGAGCACCTCTGTGCCATCTGAGAAGAGACACAGCGGGACGCTGGGACTTGCCCTGCCAAAGCAGTGAGAAAGGACGGTCCCTATTAAAGACACCACCCTCAGAGGGGTCGTAAGTATAAAAGGAGTTGAATTTATGCCATTGAGCCTAATCCGCAGAAAACAGCACAGCAGGGAGCGCGAGGAAGGGGAGCGCCTGGCTGCAGGCAGCGGGCCAGGCGCCGACATGCGAACCCTGCTAAAACCCCATGAAGGCGCAGGAAGGCAGCGTGCCTCACTGCAGAAGCATCTTCAGCCCTGCAGGATCCCTGTGTGAGCACAGACCAGGGCTGCCCGAAGCCCAGCTGGGCAGCACTATGTCAGGGGGCTCCTGTGCACCGCTGCCGCGCTCCCAGCACCCAGACGGCGCTCGGTGCTGGATGCTGGCCCTACGGCCACGACGTTGGCACCTGCCTCCCTGCAGCCACACGGCCCAGCACCGCGCCACACCGCAGAGGAAAACGCCCTGGAAATGAACCTCTGTCTGTTCCTGAGCAGAGCCCACGGTGCTCCGAACACATTGCCCTCGGTCCCCAGAGTTCACCCGCATTTCTGCAGCAATGGTGCCTTGTCTGCTGGATCGGCCTCTGCAGCTCGCACCTCGGCTTGTTGTCAGGCATGGCGCAGGGTGCCGCAGAGGGCTGCCCGCAGGGCTGGAGGCTGCCGGGTGCTTGCCAAGGGCAGGAGGATGTACGACGTTGTGAGAGCCGAGGGCAAGTCGACGTATGCTTAGTCACTTCAGTCGTCTTCCGCAGCAAAAAGAGGCAAAGTCTGCAGCAGAGGCAAAGTAATTCGATTCCAGAAAAAAATACAATTTACTGCTGAAGCCATAGTGTGGTTTTGGCTGTTCGAGTCAGGAGAACAAGCACTTAGACAAATGAATAATTAAAGACATCATAAGCCTTGCATTAGCCCTACAGCAACCATAAATGCTTTCTCCTGAGCAAAAAGAAATACCCCATCGGAAGCATCACGGGTGAATCAGCCTGCACAACTTCCTGAGGAACGCTCTGTGCTAATTGATACCACGAAATGCCCAAAGTCAAAACACATCGTAGTCATTTTTGATTGGATTTACAGCTTCTTGATGAAATATGCATCATTCATAGTCCGCAATGATATTTCGTTTTATGGACAACGTAAGACTCACGCTGCCTTTAATTAACCCTGTCCTTGTGTCTAGGTCATTAGGTTTTGTGAACGATGGGAGAAAGACACAAACTGTTGTCCCTTAGCACCTTACTGGTGTTCTGAAGCAAAGCTTAGCAAGTTCAGTCCATGGGGAACCTGTTAGCACAGCGTCCCCATGCTGTGGTGACCCCTGCAGCACAGCCAGGCGCCTGGGGACGAGCTGTCTGCCCAAGGGCCAGGGCATGGTGCCAGGCAGCTGGATGCCAACCCAGAAGGGTCCTGTCCTGGGAAAGCAGCTCCAAAATCCAACCAGCCAGCATCCAAGCCGCCTGCTCTACCGCCCTGCAATCACAGCACGTAGGTGAGAACGCGAGGGGTGGTACAGTGATGGGCAGAAGTGTCAGAGACACTGGGGAACAGAGATGAAAGGATTTATCCCCTACATTCAGCGTTACCCAAGAGTCCGGGAGTTGTCTTTTAAGTGGAAAAAGTCACTGAAGTGATGCAAAACGAGCTGAAAGCTGTGCCAGAAGCACGACACGGAAACAGTCCCCACATGAGCCCAGGTGCCCCACAGGTGCCCGTGCAGAGGCAGGGTGGGGACACACCCTGACCCTGCCATCTCATGGAAACACAGAGCTGACGCCCCAGTTCCCATTGGTAAGCCCAGCCAGAGGCATTTCCCCTGACTTCTCCCACTTTTGATACATTGGTCTCAAACCAGAACCAAACACAAGGGAGGTGGGCACAGGTGAGCTTCGGACCCAGAGCTCTGATTGCTGCTCAGAAGCGCGGCCTCTGGGGAGAGCCACACGTCCCTCGCGCCTCTCCTCTTCCAAGCCCCTGCGGATGCTCATCAGTGCCTGCAAACGCTGCCCCGCAGCATCCTTGCCTCCGAGCCCAAAATGTGCTGTAAAACCCTGCTGAGCGGCCGCAAAGAGCAGGGAGGCAGTTAATGCACGGCTGGGGTTACCAGAGCCAGCGGCCCCGGGTCGATACTGGAGTGAATGGAAAAACAATTGCGGCCCAGAGTGATCCTTGTGCATTTACACAGCAGGAAGAAAAGCGATGGGAGGACACGATCCTGCAGGGGGGATGTGCACAGGGATGGTGCTGGGCTGCCACCACGCTCATCCCGAGAGCCCAGCAGCCAGCCCAGCATCCCCACCAAAGCTGCCCTCCCACCAAACCCCTCGGGGTGGGGTGTCCCTGTGCCTGCTCGCCTTCCCTGCCGGCCCTGCACAATGCCCAGGCAGAGCCCCGCAGCCCAGCGCTGCTGCAGGAGGCTCGGCGTGGCTGGGGCTGGTCTGCCAGGGCTCCTAGCACCATCTATTGTCCAAAACTCACAGCTGACTTTGGTGATGCAGAACTTCACGCTTGCACAGAAAGCTGCTGTTCTCTCTGTTTCAATTATTGAGAAACACTCTCCGAATGAACAATTTACCTGATTATAAAAGTGTGATTCGATGGATGCACACACAATTCGGGTGGCTGCGGGATTACCTGCTGTACGGGGTGCACATCACTGCGGGCTGGTCAGCTGGGTGAAGGCAAGGGGGGAGCTGGGAAGATACCATCCCTGCTGGGAACACGGCTTGGTGGGGTGCTTGGACAGGGGATGGCTCAGGGGGGCATGCTGCACACCGGCTCAGAGGCTTTTCTTCTGTTCCCTGCCCCAATCCTTCCCACCCCAGAACAAGCCCCAGACAAGGCTGGCCTGTGCTAAAAGGAGCGACACCTGGCTCAGCTGCCAGCCTGCGTGACAGAGGGCAGGACCTGGCAGGGCTGACACAGCCCCAGGGCCTGAACAAACACGTCTCCATGTCCCGTTCATTCGGCATGAGAAACACTGCCGCGCCAAGATCCCTCGCTGGGAGCCAAGCAGCGCTCCCTGGGGCCGGGGAAGATCACCCGCGGTCACTGCAGAGAGGGACACCAGCGTGCTCCAGCCTGGCAGGAGCTGTCCCGCCCGAGCTGCCTGCTGCAGGGACGAGCAGAGCCCATCTGTGCGAGTGAAACGGGACGAAAAACTGGAAGCCCTGAGTAACCCAGCAAGGGCGGAAAGCACCAGGCAGGGCGGAGGGCGAGGGCTCCCCAAGGCCAGCATCCCCAGCACGGCAAGCACTGCCAGGCCCCCCTCAGCACCCCCCAGGCATGGGGCGCTGGCCATCCACTGCGCACAGCCTCAGGCTGCACGAAAAGAGCATTTTACAGCCTGTCAGCCTGCCCGCTGAACGGCGTAAACAGTTTTAGCTCTTTTTAGCGAAGTGGAGACTGTGCTGTTCCTCGTACGTGCGGTATCCAGGGCGGAGGGGAAGGCGAGGGGACGGGGCAGGGCAGCGCAGGGCGGGCGTCCCAGGGGGGCACGGCACTCAGCCCTCACGCCGCAGCAGCGGGGACCATGCCTGCGCTGACGGAGCCCAGCTGATAATTAGCCTCCTGCTATGCTTTATAGACATCTAAATATAACTTTGTGCTTATTTTTAAATCTTGAGGAAGGCTGCGGTCCGCAATCCGTCCTTTCTGCATTTCTCACATTCTCAGGCTGGGATCAGACCCAGCAGAGCAAACAAGGTCAGGCTCAGTACGAGGCTGGTGACCACGGCTTGTGGGGAGCCAAAAACACCCCAGATCCCCCACAGGAGCTGCCGGGCCACCCCTCACTGGGTGGCAGGCTTGGTACGGCGCCGGGCAGAGCAAAGGCGTTTGAGGTGTTTCACATCCCGCAGGCAGGAGCGGCACCCTGGGCCGTACACATCTCACCCCGCAGCGGGAACAGGAGCTGGCCCCGATGCCCAGACCCAGCGGGTAGGAGCTCCTGAGCACAAGCATGGTGGCAGCGGGGTGTGCCCCAGCCAAGAGGCAGGCAGCGACCGTCACCTTCCTGCCCTCCTCTGGGAAGCAGCTGACGGACCAGGAGCCATTTATCACCGTGGCATTTTCCTAACAGCTGAACCGAAATGCCATGCCGTAATTGCAGCACTACCCATGAAACACGTCACGTCCGATCCTCAGATACTAGCAGCCTAATGAACTTCTCCAGCCCTGCATTTCGGGGTCCAGCCGAGAGCTGGTAGAGACAAGAATCTGTCTGGCCCATGGCAAGGGAGAGGCAGATGAAAGCCTCTCATCTCCACTGAATCCTCCAAGCAGTTCTCCGTCCTATGTCACTGGGATTGCATGAGGGATGACTGACTTAAGTCTCAACCCTGCCTGGAAAAATTATTGTCAAGAACAACAACAACAAACAACAACCAACCAAATTCTTCAAATGCTGGACCAACAACTTGACCAAAAGAAGGAAGCAAGCAGCTATCCAACAGCCCCTCCCTTCTTCGGCCTCCTCCTCACTACTTCGGAACTCACCCTTGCTGACTCCCAGCTCAACATATAAGAAATTAATCCACTTGCATATCCTCTTATCCCCCCCAGATAACCATCTCTTTAGAGCAGCAGAAATTCAGGACACCTCTCTGCTGATACTCCCTTGGATGAGCTTTCCCCATCCCCGGGGACTCCAGCTCCCCGACACTGCTTCCCCATGGTTGCTTGGGACAACACCTTGCCCTGGATTTCCCCGGCCCAACTTTGCAGGCAGGGTTTGCTGAGGTTACATCCAGTTAACCCTGAGCTGCCCAGCAGAGACCAGGGCACAAAGCCTCCTCTCTGAGACACAGCGCCCACTTCGGAAGGAGAGAAAGAGGAAAACACAACTTTGGTTTGGCCTAAGGCTGAAACGGGTGATAGACTGCAAACCATCCGCAAGGCTGAACTTGCTCCGATGATTTCCAGTGGCTCTGACGTGTGCCAGCTGCTCGGAGGCCGGCCTGTTAGCCTAGCTCTGTTTGAAATGCAGCTCTCCCCAGCACTGCCCCGTCCCAGGCAATTCCCTTCTTTGGTGCGGCAGCCGCGGCTCCAGACGGTCCAAGGAGAAGCAAACACTTCTCACACAATCATTTACTAACACACTGGAAGGGGGGGGGGGGAGGAAGGAGAGAAAAAAGACATTCAAATGTGTTAATACAAGCCTGTAGACATACTTTCTCCACCAGCTGCTAACAAGGGCTCCCAGTTTAGCCAGAGCAGCAGCTGTTCATGGGGGCTTGTAAGAGCCGAGCCCCTGACAAGTGGGCTTTCAGGCACTAACTTCCCCCCAGAACATTTCTGTTTGTGTTCCTTTGAAATTCCCAAGCCAGCCTTTCCCCTGCTACAGATATCTTCACAAGCTCTCGCTTGCAACTGGATTATATAAGCAGCCCCAAAACCAAGCAATGCCCAGGAAAAAATAATGGGAAAACCCAACTTTTAAGCCAGCATGCGCAATAGCAAATGGAAAATACAGCATCTTAGCTGACAGCTGCTCGTGCCCTTAGGGACAGTGACAGGCTAGCCCGACTTCATTTCTAAGGAGACTGCAGCAAGCCGACTAGGACTCAAAAGAGCTGGTAAGCTTGATTTTTTTTCCCCTCTTACTAAATTCTGGATTTTCTCTTCTTTTGGGCTAAATCACAGACAGACTTCTCTGTTCACAAGAAGTTTCCTTTATTAGGCTTATTCTTGGAATAGCTAGTGATTATTTTAAACCCAAAATAGCCGATCTCCCTCAGATTCACACTCCTGTTTTTGGAAACGCTATTTAGAGATCAAAACTCTTAAATCAAAAGTAGTCAGGAACGACGGTAAAAAAAAAACACATGGCTCTTCCAGAGAGCATTGCAAGGGTACCTCTGGATTCCCTTCTTTCCACAAAGAGCCCCAGGAAGGCTGCTTTTGCTTCAGATCTCCCTGAGCTGTACACGCTCCTTGCTGGAAACCTGTGCCACTCGGATTTCAGGGGTGAGCCCCAGGAGCAAGTCACTGCTGTAAGAGCAAGAAGCGTGCTGCCTGTGCTGCGTGCAATCCGCATAAAGGAGATCAGAGTAACCCAGACCGCAGCTAACGCCCTCTGAAGAAAATACAGGAGCTGGAAGACACAGACAGCATTTTTTTCTCCATTTTGTGCAAAGAGTTTGTGTGTATATGTATATACACACAAATACACATCCACACTGCTGTGTGGCACTTTAGTTCTGAATGGCGTAGTTCTTATGGGTAGCACTCGTTCATCAGCATAGGCTTTCTGTAATGCATAGGAGCTTTTATCTCCTCAGGAGCTCCTGTATTATCTGAAAGCCACCAGGAGTCCTCAGGTCACCTATTCCTCATCTGACAAGGTACCACTGACATCCAAATGCCAGAGAATTGCTCGGTTTCTCAAACCAGCAAATCGCTTGTGATCAGAGTCAAAATGTAGCAACATCTACTAGAAAGCATTTTCTATTTGCTTATCACAGCACTTTTCTCATTACAAAGGAGAAAATTAGGCTGCAAAACATAACCGAGGTGCAGAGCCTCCCCGGGGTGCTGCGGGATGCACGGCTCTCCTGGCCTCTCAGAGCAAGGCAGGAGGACGATGGCCAGGAGGGCTGTCCTTCCCGCCCTGATCTTACAGCGGGGTTGCTCTGTGGCACCAGCAGAAGGTCTGGCTCCAGCTCCCTGCACTGAGCACGACACTGAAGCTTTACTGCTCCTTGTAGGCAGCGTATGAGAAAGCGAAACGAACCCCAGCAAAACCATCAAAACACAGCTCAAGAACTGGAATTCTGAGGCAGATTTTCTTGAACACAAGTGTACTTTCAGGCAGCTAAATGCTTGTGCTGGTACCGGAGGGTGCTGGCAGCAAGAGGGAGCACATGGAGCTGGGATGGTCCCCCCCAGTTTAGTGCAGTCCTTTTGGGTACAGCAAACAGGCCATCTTGCAGCATTCCCAAATACACACACACACCTCAGCTCAATCCCAGGGTACTTGCACGATCTACTTGTCCACTCTGGGTCCTAAGTTTCAGACTGTGGTCACTGTCTGGTCCACAAACACGCAGCCACAGCGCTCCTCAGCCCCAAAACTGACCCGGGCAGGGGCTACGTCCCCACTGCATGGTGCTGGATCCCGATGGCTTGAAGAGTTCCTTAATCCTACACATTGGGTGCTGCCTGCTAGGCTCATTGTGCAGAGCCCTGAAGTTTTCTTTAAAACCCCTTCACATCCCACAGAAAACACAATCATGGTAACCTCTTTGCTATTTAGCTTCCATTGAAGCTGTTATGCCAGAGCTCATGAGACACTAGTGGAAATAGGATATTTAAATAACTCACGTAAGAAAAAAAAATCAACCCTGCAAGGAAGTTGCTCTGAAATATTCTTTTTTTTTGAAATTACAGAGCTAGGGGACTGTAGAGGCCACACTGTTATCCATGTTTGTTGTCCTGCATGCCACTTATAATCCTCATAACAGGACACCCCTTTGCTCCAGTGTATAATCTCTGCTTGGGGAGCAGCATTATATAATGGTCATTTACAAGTGTCTGTTTGCTAAAAGCCTGATCCAAAGCCTGCTCGGGACAACGCACCGGCTGGCCATAGCATGTTACCACACACCTGGTTGGGGCTAGCCCCGCTAATTGCTTTGATGAGACCAAAGAAGAGTACGACCCTACATTGGGCAGATGCTGCATAAGGTGTGCTCTTGCAATCCAAAAAAAAAACACAATTCAGGTGGAAAAAAACCATCATCATAGATTACTACTGCTGCTCACTAGAAGCCAAAAGCCTGGCGGTTACCCTCTGTTCGCGTCAGAGCAGGGAAGGCGTGCGGTACACTCGGCGATAAGCCACCTGCTCAGCGCAGACGGCTGAGGTTCGGCCACAAGCTCTGCCAGAGGAGCTTGTGCTTCCAACAAGCCGTTCAGTCAGCCAGACAGAAGTTAAAGCATGCCGCTGCTAACTGAGCAGAGCTTTGCAAAGAGACCAGCCCCAGATGTCCCAACATCTGCCAGGCTCAGTCCCAAGCTCCGGCTGCCTGAGTGCAGAAGAGCAGCACTGCAGGCTGCTCCTCTCCACGCTGGATTTGCTCCAGGGCTGAGATCCTCGCTTCTCCCAGGGGCCTTGTCCTGGCTCAGCTTGCTGGACTTGGTGCCAGTGCCCCACCGGATGGAGAAGGGCCATCAGGCCAAGCAGAATCACTTTCCTTCAGGTATGTTGATTAGAACTTTAACCTCCTGTGTTTCTCTGTTACTCAAGAGTGGGGTTTTTGTTTGCTTTATTTTTTTTTTTCCTTTTAACCTCTAAAGTTAACAAAGCCCTTATCCACTTCAGGAATCGACCATGAGGGACTCAGCAGGCTTCCTCCTTTGCTCACTGCTGCTGGTGGCCCCCCAATGCACAGAGGTGGCCACCCAGGAGCCCCAGCCTGACCCTAAAACGCCGTGCGCCAACTGGATGGGAGGAGCACCCGGCTACCCCGGCCACAATGGGCTCCCTGGCAGGGACGGGAAAGATGGAAAAGATGGACTAAAGGGAGAGAAAGGAGAGCAAGGTTGGTGAGGAGCGTGGGGTACGTTGGCACTGGAGGAGCTCTGCACAGGGTTGGGGTGGACATGGTGTCTCACAGCACAGGTGTTGAGGTGATCCGGCCTTTCCTCAGCGGACAGGCCTTGCTCCATGCCGCCAAGCAGATCCCCAAGCCACAGTCCCTCCTGGGTCTCAGGCCGGTGGGTTGTGGCCATGGGTTCGCACAGTACAAAAAACTCCCCATCCCAACTCTGTCCCCAGGTTTGCAAGGCTCCAAAGGCGACCAAGGTGAAACGGGAACCCCAGGGCCAGAGGGGCCAAGAGGATTTCCAGGATACCCAGGGCTGAAGGGAGACAAGGGTGAAGGGGCTTATGTTTACCGCTCCGCATTCAGCGTGGGGCTGACGGAGCAAGCCCCCCACCCCAACGTCCCGATCCGCTTCAGCAAGATCTTCTACAATGAGCAGAACCACTACGACACCAGCACCGGCAAGTTCCTCTGCAGCATCCCCGGCACGTACTACTTCGCCTACCACCTGACGGTGTACATGTCGGACGTCAAGGTCAGCCTCTACAAGAAGGACAAGGCTGTCATCTTCACCTATGACCAGTTCCAGACCAACAACGTCGACCAAGCGAGCGGCTCCGTCTTGCTGCACCTCAACTCAGGGGATGAGGTCTGGCTCCAGGTCTACGGGGAGGGGAAAAACAACGGTGTCTATGCTGACAACATCAATGATTCCACTTTCATGGGCTTCCTCCTGTACCCAGACTTGGATGTCCACTAGAGCAGGGTGTGCTACACGGGGGAGGACAAGGTGGCTTAACTCCAGACAGAGTTCTGGGGCACTGGCGCTATCGCTATACTATATTCACCAGAAAATTGCCTTTTGTGGGGGCAACGATTGCCAAGGGTGGACCCTATCTCCTGTAAGATCAGTGAGGTTGTACACAAATTACTTGTGTGGGGCCAAGAGTTCACTCCTACCTCTGCTCTTGCTCTCCTTGTGGAGACTTGGGCCCAAAGTCAGCCATCACGTTGTGAAACAGTAACTCTAAATATCAGTTGGCCTCTTTTAAATATAAAGCTGACCAAAAAAATGGTTATTTTTAAATATCACATTCTACATTTCCCTTTTTTAACCACTTGGGTTCATTTAAAACAAAGGTACATATTTTAGCCAGCATTTTAAAATTTGAAAGCCATCTTAGATCTTGCTTGTAGCTGGAACCGATGGCTGCAGTTTTGCCATTACATCTCCCAATCTTATTAGGGCCTTTGACGTCCACCCATGGTTTGTCGTCTCCCTTTTTTAGCCCAGATCTTCGAATATATTCAGATTACTGACTTTCATTAATTTTAATCCTTCGATTTTCCTTTTATGTTTATCCCTTATCATTATATCTAATTTAGATGATGTGCTCATTTAGGTCAGGGATCTTCTCTTTCCATTTATCTGAAAAGACTTAGGGGCACCCGTCAGGCTACGCAGCAGAAGCAGCCCACTGCCTGTATGGCTTTGGGGGTCCTGAGGTAGGCACAGATGAGCAGAAGGTCCTCGCAGCTCCTGAGGTGGAGGTGGCCCTTCCCCAGTCCACTGACCTGGCTCTGGAAGTGATGGCACGAGTACTCATTCAGCCCAGAGGCTGTCAGCACGTAAGGTGCCCTGGTTTCCACCTGCAAACTGGCAGGATCCTGTCCCGTCTCCCCTCCGCATAGTTCCCAAGCTCAGCCACAAGCTGAGAGCCAGCACAGCCGTTTTGCTGGTTCTCCACACCATCAGAGTGCCACGGGCACCGGCTCGCACACCACCCAGGCAGAGTTCAGGTGGTGCAGCCTCCCACACCGAGGGAGGCTCCTGGCACGAACACCCCGAGACCGGCCCCAGCTCTCAGCAACATCAGCTCGATGGAGGGAAGAGCATTAGGGCTGGGATTAGCGACACTCCTGTCAAGCTGCTCGCCGAGGAACTTGCTTGACTTTCAGTGAAGAGCATTTGATAGCTTCTCAGATACGTTAAAGAAGACTCCCATTGAGCTTGAGAACACACAGCAGAGCTAACGCGTTACTACAAGCACAGGACAGCACTAAAAGCTTCAGCTGAAAACATTTCCAGCAGCTGCATTTTTTACACTACAGTCAGCTACCACACTACAAATAACAACAATAAAACACTGTCTCAATAAAGGATGCTCTTGCATTTCTGTATGCATTGGTGGGAAGGGTTTAAAGAAAGGGGACATTCTTGCAGCCATACCAGGCAGCCCGGGAAAAAAAAAAATAGTATATGGAGATTATATATAAATATATGTTATATATCCACACCGAGCAGATCACAGTGTGGCTCGCTCTGAGCCAGGAAGGCAGGGGCACCTGTACCAGCACACACAGGGTCACCCACCTTTTGCTTTCTCAGAAAACTCCTCTTCAGCTGTCGTCAAGGCTTCAGCACCACACCACCTCACGCTGTGTTCCCTCCTTCTCAGAGAAGCTAAGCTCAGTTTTCCAGACTAAGTCCCCACATCCATCAGCCAGGAACTAGCTCAATGGTTCCTGAGCAGCAGGAACTGCAGAGGCTCCTCTAGCCCAGGCAATTTCAAACATACCAGACCTGGCAAGTCCTGGAGTGACGCTCAGGTCGATAATGTTGAGTTCAGACAGCTGGAAAAAAAAGCCTGCTGCTACTGCATGAATTAATGGGAAGGGAACAGGAGGAGTGGGGGAACAAAACTAATCCATAAACAAAAGGAGATTTAAAAATGAAGCAATTGCTGGATCAAATGGCATACGAAGCTTAAATCAAAAGGAGCAAATCAAAGCTTTGCAGTGTTGTGGCTTTTTTTTTTCCCCTCAAACATTTTCAAATGGATTTTCTGAAGGCAGGGAAAATGGAAACTACCAAAGCACTAAGAGGCATTTGGAATAGGCAGGAGGAGAAGATACCGATTTACAGACTGGCTCCCAAGAGGCAGCCAAAATAAAATATTCCTTCCCTTGCCACCACACAGCAGGAGCAGATATACTTCCAGTATATATACTTCCCATGCCCCAGGACTGAGAGGCTTGGACACAGCTCTTCACCCTGCCACACAAACCTGATGCCAGGTGCTTGCAGCCAGGGCAGAACCCAGGGTTTCCTACCCAGCCCACACAAGGCCCCATCACCAGCATCACCGCTGCTGATGCAGCTCCCACCCAGGCCAGCAGCATCTCCTGCCCCAAGCTGCCACAGCTGTAGGGAGTGTTAGAAACCTGCAGACCAGGGCTACGCTGGCCCTTCTGGAAAGGGCTCACTGAACGCCACATTTTCCTGCCCCCCACATCACCCCTCACATGAATTCACCCCACTCGGGATGCTTGCAGAGGCCATTAGACCTTGTGGCTGATGACCAGCCTCCTAGGAGAAGCCCAGGGTCACCGTCACTGGCCTCCTGGTGACCACGCAGGTGTGTCTGCTCGCAGGCTCCTGAGGAGACATCCACACCAGAGACATGCTGGGTAGCATCAGGTGAAACGACAACATGGGCTGATCCTAATCGTGCCTCAACCCCCTGCAATCACTTGTGGCACTATTAACTGGGCTACGAATAGCAGTCACACAACCATGAAGAGTTACAAGAAAGAGATAAATGTTTTCCTAGGGGAATTGCATCATATTTACTTGTCTAGTATAAAGTTGCCAGAGGCTTTTTGGCAGGGAAGAAGGCACCGGAGAAACCCTACATTTAGCTACCCTGCGCTGCACCTTCCCGCAGGAAGGCCAGCAGATTTAGTTTTCCCATTTCAATGCTTTGGACAAAACCCATCCTGAGCACACCCAAACCAGGAACAAGACTGTTGGCTGTTTTTGACTTGTTTGTGCTGGATGTAGGTACATGGTGAAAAGACTCAGCGTGCCAAAGGCAGGGACTGTAAATCAGCAACCCCCACCCACAGCTTGTCTTCCATAGACTCATCCCAGGACACCCGTCCTGCCTAACTCCGCTGCTCTTCGGGGACAGTCATACACCCTCCTCGTGTGCAGGCTCAGTGTGTTAGCCTCCCCTCCCGGGACTGGAGCCTCCCCAGACTCCAGGGGGTTTATTCTGACCGAAACAGGAACATGAAACTTCAACCGTTTCCTCCTGCGGCCATATCAGACAACTTCAGCCCACAAAGAAACCTGTGGAGCCCCTCCCATAAAGCTGTAGGACAGCAAAGGGGGAAGAGAAGATCCCCACCTGAAGCCACATCCCCTACAGAACCGGGACAGGGAGGACTGGAGCGTATGAACCAAGATGCTTTTTCACAGCCAGGTCCCTCTGATCCTGTGGCTGACTCTGAAACAGAGTGCTCTTCTCAAAGGGGTCAGGCACAGCTTTCTCCACTGTCCTGACAGGCATTTTTAGAAAAGCCGTTTTGTTTCTATAACATATTCCAGTGAACATTTTAAGGCCAAGGTGCACCTGTCATCTTGCGCAGTGAGAACTGAAGTGGGATTCCCACAGCGCAGAGCCCATATCCCAGCAATGCTGAGGCTACCTCAAACCAGCAGGAAAACACATGCAGACCCAGCTTTCAGTGCTACCCCAAGGAAGCCAAGACCAAAACCAACCAAAACCAACCCAAAGCAATGCCTTTTAGGTGACAAGGAGGCTCCTTTACAGCCCCGTGAGGAGGCTACACGAGTTCATTTCACCAGACCATACAGCTCACACATACACACCGCAACTGCCAACAACGTAGCATGAACACAGCCGAAGGCGTAGCCAGCTGGAAATTCACTACAAGCAAACTGAATTTTCCATAAAGAAGGGAGAAAACATCCACCAAAGGTCCTATCTGCCAACTTTTAAAGCTTTAAAAGGCGGTGTTCTTATGTTCCTCTGTTCTGAGCTGCTTGAGAAAAAGGGCTACACTGTCATGTGCCGAGCGTGTCTCCATGTGCTCAGCAACTGCATACTCTGAGCTAGATGCCTGCCAGCCTCCCAGCTCCCAGGGAAGCAGGAAGAGCTCCATTTATTCATCTAAATCAATCCCGTTCTTGAGAAAAACACCTTCTACTTCAATTACCAAAGTAAAATATTGAAAGGAAAACCTCTGATTTTCATTCTCTAGAAGTTAACTTCAAACCAAACCAAATTACCAAGGCACACCCACTGCTGCGCTAGGTCTGAGCTTCCATTCCTGCCTGCATGAAAAGCAACGGAGCTCTGGGTTCTCCTGCTGCCCAGCTCAGAAATGGCACAGCAGAAATACTACGCACAGATTAAAGCTGGCTTCCTTCAGCCTTGGAACTTTCTCTCCCACACAATGACTTTTTTCAGCTGAAAATAGTTTGCACATTCCTAATATATTGTGGCAGCTGGCAATTTCCTGCAAACAGAGAATCGGCCTTGTGAGACTACCAGCGGGAAAGGGCTGACATTTACGTGTTCTGTAGCCTGTGCTTTCCATCTGTGCGCCACAACGGGCTGCACCCAGTCAAAAGCATTTCGGTACTTAGGACGTCAAGCTGCCAAGACAGAGGCAGATGGCCAGCCTCCTGTGCTGCATTCTGCCTCCCTGAGGTCAACGGGACAATTCATGGCACTAGATTCAGCACCTCCATGAATCTCCTCAGACTACAGCATCTACCTGGACATTACGATAGCAAGTAGCACCCAGCTGCATGCAAAGTCATCAGCCAAGTGTGTGAAATACTGCTAAGAGAGGCTCGTGTTTTAACTTCAAAACACCTGTTATGAATGGTGTCAAAATCCACAAGAGGTACAGGAATCAAACCTCAGCAAGTGAAATGTCAGGCAAATGTCCTTTACATCAGCTCATTAGAAATTGTAACGTCTTGTAATTATTTTCTGATGAGAGGCTGATTGCCTGCAGACTAATTAGACCTAAAGACTTGACAAATGCTAATGTAGAAACAATTTGAAGCTCAAGGGTGTTTTGTTCTTCAAATTAGCCTTTCCATCTTAATACTGTCCCAAAAGAGACCCAAACAAATTAAAGGCCCTGATGAAAATTCTTACTTTGAAGCCTTCTCAGAAAAATGAAGTTATACACACGCTCCCCATCCAGCCTCATTGCAAAGGCAGCTTTATGCTCCAGACAACTGACAACACTTACCCCCGCTGTCACCCCCCTCTGAAGAACGTACCTGTTCATTTCACTGTGTCCTGAGAGAACCCAAGCCAGGTGCCGGATTTCAATGCAAGCTCAGTACCTGGGAAGTAATATCTAATTAGTGCTCATAGCAGCTACTAACAGATGAGCATCAGCCAAGACTGCATCAAATCAAGGAGCTTTCTTCATAACAGATTTTATACTGTGTGAAAGTGTTGGGATTAGTTAGCTCCTCCCCTACGGACATACTTCCCACGTGCCAACAGGCTGCTTACACTGCTTTTTAACATGAAATACTGAGATTCTGGAAAGCTTCACAAAAAGGAGTTAGCTTACCTACCTTGAGCAGGTGGCTAAAGCCCTCAAAAAAGGTGGAAGGGATGGAGGAAGTGTTCACACTGAAGATCAACTAATTCAAAAAGAGTTTATTTCGTAGAACATATATTCTCGCTGCTGTGATCAAACTTAAGACTCGTGTTTCTTAAAGGTTAAGGAAGGCAAGTGAAAACCAAAGGAGAAACCTATACAAAACAAGGACAATGAAGTATTCCAAAAGCAAGATGACTAACTTGAAGAATCTGAGCATCAGCAAAAGCAACCAAAAAGCACAAGGTACAGTTGTTTCTTAAAGCTTTTTTTTTTTTTAAGTGCACCTGCTCAGAACGCATCCTCTGTTTGGTAACAGCTCACTTCCCAAATCCTAGCTGAGAGAAAGCACAGCACCAAAGGCAGCAACTTTGTTTGGATTGTTTCTAACACTCAACAGTCGGTGTTTACATTGGTATCAATGAAGAAAGCATGAAATCCCTCCCTCTTTAACCAAAGCAAGAGCTAAAAAGGAAAAGCAGACTGCTTCAGTGAGCCTGAGGGAGCTTGTGTTCCTTGAGGGACACATTGTAAAGCCAGACGCCAGGCAGAGTAAGTGTCAGAATGCTGCTTTAAGGTGCTCTGGATGACAAAATGGAGGATGTTGAGATATCCACATGAACACAATAAAAAACACCTAGTTCCACTGTTCTTGTGTAAAACCTTTTTAGGTTTAAAAACATGCAGAAACCTGTGCAAGAGGTATGGAAGGAAAGTGTTTCATTTTGGATTTTTCCATACAGTTTAGCATTTACAGCTACCAACACTGCAGATGAAATGTAAGTCTCTTTAAAGATCAGTCATGGGATTATTTCTGTGATAAATGAATTGAATCATCACTGACCTATTCTCCTTAATCACCAGTGATAGTACCCACGAGAATGGTGTCAAGGTGAGGCAGGGGAGGTTCAGGTTGGACATTAGGAAGAGGTTCTTCACCGAGAGGGTGGTCGCAGACTGGAGCAGGTGACACAGTCACTGCACCAAGGCTGTCGGAGTTTAAGAAGTGTTTGGACTGTGCGCTTAGTCACATGGTCTGAATTTTTGGGTAGACCCGTGTGGTTCCAGCAGTTGGATTCTACGATCCTTATGGGTCCCTTCCAACTTGGGATATTCTATGCTTCTATCAATACAGATCTCATTTTGATCTTCAAGGATTAATGTAAGATTAGAGGGAAGGTTTAAACTCTAGACTCAAAGAATGCATTAAAAACTCTGGCTCCTCTCATTCTGAAATTCATTTTGGTCTCTGAAAGGCACAGTACCATACACTTATTTTTCTAAAAGTAAAAGCCTGCATCAAAAAATGCTATGATCAGATTACTACTTTTTGTTCCTGTGCTTAGATTAAAACAGAGTACTGATAGGAATTGCACATCTATCTTGAAACTGGAGAAGACCCCCGCTCTTCCTAGCACTACTGCTAAACGTGAGAGTCAAAGACTATTCTGAAAAAACAGTCATCTTAGCCCTAGATAATCCTAAATCCTAAACTGCAAGATGAACAGATCTTCTCCAGGCAGCAATACATCTGGCCCTGGATCCTTATGTAATATCCAAAGTAAGAGCAGATTACTACTGCATTTAAAAGAAAAAAACAACACTGAGAACACAGCAGTATCTGCTTTCAAAGTATATCCCAGAAAGACTTTTTGTTAGCATTTTATTGAACAAACACGTCAGCAAGTATAACTTTAAGAAACGCCTACACGCAGCTTCCTAGAAGGAACAGCCCACAGTTCTCTCCTTGGTTATCTTTCACCATCGGGCAGCTTACACAGGTTCCACCCCTCCGCAGCATTTTCCCGTTTTAATTATTTTAATAAATAACGGACACCACAGGCGATCCCAGAGAAAACTCCACATCCCAGCACTGCATAGCAGGACAACTAAGTTCACTGGACGTCATCATCATCAAAGAGATCTTCAAAATCTAGTCAGAAAAACAAGACAAAGTAAAATTAACCTTTGAAGTCTCAACTGTTATATATGCACACACCACACAAGCAGTTCGTTGTCATTGGAATTAAAGAAATAAAGGTGAATTAGGTACCTGAGTTACTGTACTGCCAGTTACTAGATGTGTAGCACCAGCACAGGAGAAGGCAGAAATGAAAAAAAGGCAGACCCAAGGAGCATGCTCACTGCCATACATGAATTTAACCACTTCACTCGTACAATGCAAGCCTTGCAATTAGACTCAGGAAAGCTAAGTAAAGCTTGAAAGAAGGGAGTTCTTTAAATGCGTTAGATAGCCATCGCATTCAGAATGGATAAACAGTGATCTGCAGAGTACAAAGCCGAACAAGTATTAGCTTCAAGCATGCATCAAGATGAAGAAATTCGTGCAAAATTCTGGCTGCTGTCACAGTATTCAGGCACACGTTCACACATTTTGCAGATTTACATTCATATTTGTGATTTACTGTTAAAACGCCCTTCCTTAATAAAGTTTGATTGCTGTGAAGCAGCTTCTAACATTTCCCTCGCACCCACAAAAAAAAAGTAAACAAAAACTTGCTGTTAATATACGTTGACAATGTACCTGCCTGTACCAACGATATACCTAGCACCAAGTCGCTATTCTGCCAGAAAGCAGCCTACAATTGCCACGCAATAAATACCCAGTCCTCATTGTAAGAGCTTCCAAGGCAATGCAACAGCACAGCCTGGCGGTAGCGCTTCTTGGCAAAACCTCCTCCTTAGTAAGCCAGCTCCAAGAGAGATCTTTCTCAACTGCTGAAAGCGTAGAACAAGAAAGCTCGCTCGTCCCCGGGCGCTAACTCCTGGGTAGCACGAGGAACCTCCACTTTAAGCAGCCCTGCTGCGGACGCGCACCCCGCGTGCCCGAGGCCGCCCAGCGGCGCGGAGCCCTCACCGTTGAAGAAGTCCGCGTGCACCGCCTTCTCGTTAGCTGCCAGGTCCATCAGCAGCCCCGTGCTTCCTCCTGCCTGCAACAACACCCGGGGAGCGCCGGTAAGAGCCCGTGAGAGCCGGTAAGAGCCTGTGAGCGCCACCCCCTCCCGCCCGCCCTCACCTCGTCGAGGTCCACGTAGGGCCCGGCACCCTCAGGGAACATCTCGTCCACCGCCGGCTTCATGGCGGCGCCGCTCTGCCCTGCCGCTTCCGGCCGCGCCCGCTTCCGCTTCCGGCCGCGCCTCTCTGCGCGCCCTCTCTATGGTCGCTCTGCAGGCGGGCCCCAGCCAGCCCCGCGGTTGCCATGGCCACGCGGCCTGGTGTCGGGGCCTGGGGCCTGGGGCCCCCGGACCCCTCCCTGAGGCGGGGGGAGCGGCCCCGAGCCGGGCCGGGCCGGGCCATCCCCGGTGCCCTGCCGCCCCCCGCCTCAGAGACGGGCGGGGACTGGTGTCCGGCTCGCTCAGCGTATGCCAGAGCTTGCTTTCCTGAGGCAAGGCCACGAGCGTGACACGTTAAAAAACAAACACACAAAACCTGACACAGCCGAGGCGTTTATTGACTTTCCCCAAAGCGTTAATGGCAAGGAAGCGCTCTTTGTGCCCGCTGCACACACCTGCTCTCAGGAGCGGGGGTGCTGGCGGGGCAGGCCTCCCACCAGGCGCCCACCAGCACGTGTCGGCGCCGGCCGAGGCGCGAGGAGGAAGCCGTGGCTCAGCGCTCGCGGCCGGGCAGCTGGTAGCCCAGGCGGCTGCCCAGGGGCAGCTGGGCGAACAGGGCTCTGGCCATTTCGTCGATCCTGTCGTAGGCTCCCAGCGCCCGGAAATACTCCACGTAGGACCAGAAGTCGCTGGAGGAGAAGGGCCAGTACGGCATGGCTACAGATTCCCGATAAAGATCTCAAATAATAAAGAAAAATGACAGTCAGTGTAATATGAAGCACTTTTGTTGAAAGCTTGGGCCCATGAGGTCTGGGGTTCTCTGCTGCTGGGCACGGCATGAAAGAGAGAGCCACTGGGTCCTTAAAGATATTTTAGCCCCCTTAAAGATATCTTCCCCGTTGCTCCTCCACTACATTTCCTCTGCCACATAAAAATATAACAGCCAAATATAAAATGGAAACAAAAGTTCTAAAAATACCAGGAGCTGACCAGCCTTCAGCCTAAACCCAGGCAAATGCAGAATGGTGTACCATGTAAACACTGCAACCACAGAGAGAAATGTCTTTCTGTGCAGCAAAGCTAAACCCCGTATTTTGCCTTTATTTAAAGCCCTTTGAAATAAAGGGGAGCCATTTCATTCACTAGACTCAGCTTCATACCAGAGTCTTTAAGAACCTTCAACAACCCTACGATCAGACCTTAATTTCATAGTTTTTGGTGCGCACAGGCACAGAAGGCTTTTAACAAACCAAACAAACCAGCCAAATGCTGTCTGTGGAGGAGAACACACCGATGGTATCTGCTGAACTTAGATTCACTTTGCAGTCTGCTGTTTGGCCAATGAAAGAAAACCATAATTGCTGATAATGAGAAGAACAGGACATTGCACAAACAGTTTTGCTTTTAGATGCCACACGTTCACTTCAGAGGTTGCCAAAGAAATATTTGCTGTACACAAATAAAATTTAAGTGCACTTAAACCTTAAGCTTGTGAAAACAGATAATACATTCAAAAAATGTTAGAGCCGTAAGGAAAGATGCAGCACGGGGAAAAATATTTTTAATTAGAAGTAATGACATTAGCTCTTACTCTGTATATATATTTCTGTTTTCCATATCTGTTATAACATTCCCCTTGCACATCTCTGCCTGTGCACTCCGGATGCTGCTGCCTTTCCTGCGGGTTAGATTTACACCAGCAATAGCAGGACCTTGTTATGACAGATATTTCTATGCAACCTCCTTTTTCAAAATGAGTTTATCTTATCAGTAAGCCAGTGTAAACACCATTAAGATGCTGAGTTTTTGTTTATTTATTTATTTATTTTTTAAATCAAAGGCAAACACCAATCCAATGGGCTAATCCCCCAAAGTGTCACACACCATAGGTGACTGTGCTAAGGGGGTTGTTCCAATATTTCTTTAATTGGCTTTGTGGCAATTTGTAAATTTTAATCTTTTTGCTGTGGAACTGAGTATTTCCTGCCAATAAGTAGACAGACATCTAGTATTACTTATCAGGACTGGCAGAATTTTCAGATGTCTCTCATATATTTATAAGTCTGGTGCTTTCCAGTTAGGTTTTTATAAAACAGATTATTCATGACTTGACCTTAGCCCTCCAGAAGATTCACCATTAAGGAGTTGTCATATTTGTCACAGATGTTTTTTTCATTTTAAGACTGCAAATACATTAGCTTACATTTTCATAAAAACTTAAAATTCTCCCTTCTTTCTCCACTAGAACTAGATGAAAGCACTCCTGAGAGCCTGAATCCCAACCCACTGAGTTTACTAAGTGTTCCTGCCAAAACCGATGCTGGGGATCAGGTCTGGGAGTTACAATTGACTCTGAATTGTTAATGATACATAGGAAAGAAAAAGATATAAGAATTACCATCTCCTTCCTGAATTGACCGGGCATCTGTAAATAAACAGGGAACTCATCAATACCAGTTCTTGCACTGAAGGACTTTCCGTTAATAAAGAAAGGTTTGCTGTGCAGCCAGAAGCTGACCAGCTCTTTGAGACACACATAGGGCCCTCCTTACAGCCAAACGTTTTTCTTTCTCAAACAGATGAGTAAAGAATTGCCCGTTTGTGGTCACTGAGTGCTACAAACCAAATACACCAGGAAGCAGTTACAATTAATGCACAAGCAATAGCTGATACTAAAGAGACTGGTTCGGTAAAAAAAATATTTTGGACCGCTTGAAAAATAAAGAATAAATGTATCAGTAATCTTACCTGTTAGCATATTCATCAGCATACAGAAGAAAAGGAAGCCAATAAATTTCATTTTTCCTGCCAGCTACTGTTTCTGAAAAATTAATCTGTGTAACTGGGGATTATTAGAAGATATTAAGAATTAGGCAGAGTATATTATTTCTTCTTGTATTAGAAGGTTCTGTTCCAAAATAGACTTAATTATTAATCTAGGCATAACAAGACTCAATTATATTTCCTTACATTTCAGAATTGCATCAGAGTATTAAAAAAATACAGTACTGAAGTTTTAAATGATAATTTATTTTTAGGTGGCATGAATCCAAAATGCTTCTCTAAACTGACATGAAATTGTCTTCAGAAGTTTTGTGGTTAGTTTAATTTCACTTTAGAAATTACCTCTCTTTCTCTTCTTTTTTCTTCTACTTGCAATAGTAAAGGTCTGCAGCTCCAAGTCAGCCACAAAATTCCAAAAGGATTTCTATTGCTGTAAAATACCAGCACTGTTTAAGGAAGGGTGGGGGACAAAGGAGAGAAACGTCACTGAGTTAGCACACCAATCTGATTCTGTCATCTTCACATAGAGAATTTTAACTGCTCACATTTGCATTATATTTCAGCACTGCCCATGGAAGAGACCTCAGAATCAACTTCAGCAATAACACTTCTATGTTTTGAAAACAGAAGAAGAAAATCCAGAAGCAAATTCAGAGATTATTGTTACTTTTGCTACCCACCTCGTTTCCTTTCTTTCCCCCTCTTCAGAAAAGTAGATTTTTAGAAACATTATTTGAGCAAATTGCTGAGGGGATATTGAGTTCCCTCTCCAGCTGAGAGGCAAAAACTTCAAATGCTTGATAGTGATTTGTGCTCTTATTTGGGATCCTTAAAATGTACATGTGCATCAGGTGCCAACTGGAATCAATTAGCTTGCATAAAACAAAAGAGCAGGTCCCTGGTGGCATCTGCCACGGTGATGACGAGAGTACGGCAACCTTCAAACAGGGTCGATAAGGTGCACTGAAATGCATTTTCATATCATGTTGATTTCCAGTAAAGCACTCTCCCGGTGCCAGACAGGTGCTTTGGGCTCCATCATGCTGAGATTTCTGAACACTTCCAAAGTCTGGAAGGGAGAAGCAGTTTGGAGAATATTCGGTCAACATGCACATCTTGGTTTTGTTTTAGCACGAAACTCTTGATGGCAGCAGGTGTAGGCAGGGACTAAGGCACAGCAGGAAGAGCTCTGTCTTCTCATGGCAATGTGCAGATTTCTACATTTCTAGAAGACGTGGCCAGCTCGAGGTTGTGTTGTCAAACCTGGCAGCAGTTTCTAGAAGGCTCCACTATGGAAAGGAGCTGCTGAAATGCCATTGCAGAGCTCGCTGCTCACATTCACGCTGCGATGATCTGATCGTACAGTCAGCGCAAGCTCCCCTGCTCCCTGTCAGCTGGAAACTTTCAGTTGCCTTTGCTTTAAATCTGCAAAATCACCTACCCATCGCAATTCTGGAGAACTCTTACCACTGCATTTCCCTGCTGCATCTGTGGGATCTGACGTTGGTGCCTTTGCTCTACGACATCCACTTGTCTGCCACACGAGCTTCACATGAAGGCCTGGAGTGGGGCAGCCCAAGCGAGTGGCCTTGCAGGAGGCCCCGGCTTTGCTGGAGTTTCTTCCTATCTACGCACAGAGCTAGACAGACCTGCCAAGAATTAATTAAGGATGTTCTGAGCAAGGGAAAAACAGAGTGCTTTGTAGCACACCAAGCTGTGCCAACTCATGCGGAGGCTGAGAAGAAAAATATTATGAAAACAGAACCTATTCCATCCTTAAAAAGCTTTCATCCTCCTGTTTAATATTTCTTAGGCTTGCAGGATGGGTCCCTACATCCCCCCCACACCAGCAGCAGCTCTGCCCCACTTGCCTGGGACGCAGCAGCTGCTGGTGAGAGGAGGTACAGCCCCTGCTTGGTAGAGTCCTCTGCGGCAGCCGGGTGCTCAGGTCCATGCACCAGCACAGTTTGAATACAATTTATAAACTTGGCTTTGCAATGAGAAGCACTTACATATGCTAGCACACACACACACAATTAATCGGCTGTAATTAAGAAGCATACAGATACTTCTGTACTCGTCCATTGGCACCTTTGTATTCTGGCAGATGACAAGGGAGGTGTAGTTCCAAGTGGGAGGTGAGATGACGTGCTTTGGGGGGTGACAAAGGCAAACAGCAATGTTCCTGACACAGCTACATCCTGCAGCTCTCCCCTGGAGGATTTAGTGAGGTGCTGCAGTCACAGAGGTTTTCAGGTTCAGCACCGCTCAGGTGGCAGCAGGGCCTGCTACAACACTCATTGATCAGAGGAGGATTCCCCTCACCAGGCTCACGCTGACGGGCACTGAGATGTGCAGAGTGCCCCACCTCCACCTTCTCTACAGTTCCTTATTCTGTCTTTTGGAGCTTGGAGTTACCCACTTCCAAAGCTACGAAAATCACAGACCTGACGTAGTGTGACAGTCTTCCAGCAATTACAGGCTTTCAATTTAACTCTTATTGAAGTTTTTCATTTGCTAAAGCACAAATTGGAGATGAAAATAAATTCTCAGGGTTTCCACGCTAAAGGAAGCCTAGGAAATTATAAAGAGGGTCAGAATTAGCATTTAAAACATTGTATCAGAGGATACAGACAAGAGATACAGTTGTTTTAAATGTTACTCCTTTCTATCCAGACTTGTGCTGCACATGACCGCTTCTCAGGGAGCAGTCATGCTCCCTGGCTTCTTCAGGGAGCAAGTTCTCAAGAAGGTTTTCAGGTAAGGCCTTTGACTCATGCAAGCTTTGTTACATTATAGAGGGGGCTGATGTTAGCGAGCGCATCCCACCGACCTGCCCTGAGAGGATCCAATCAATAAGGACTTTCTGTTGATGGCTCTCAAAGCCAGAAAATCCCACATGCCTCAGTCAGCTGTCAGAGACAGAAATCAATAGGAGCACCGAGGACATCCCCTTCGGAACAGGGGAATGCAGTATGGGCCGAGCAGTTGTTTGTGTGACTTGCTGCCTGGTGGGGAACAGTCCTGCAAGTGCCAGAACCCTGCCGCCTGGTCACCTCACTTCCAAGGGTGCCTCACTGAGCCAGCTTCTGTGGAGCAAATCCGCTCTCCTTGTTAAGATTAACCAGGAAAAAAAATGAGTAAGACCAGGTGACTGTTTCCACCGTAGCTATATTAGATCGGTGTTACACAAACATTTGTGTAGACCTGCAGGCACTGAAAGGAGTTGTACATTGCTTTAATGAACGGAATACTTTTTACTTAATGGGCAAAAGCACGTGTGCAGAGCTCTGGAAGAACTTATTTAAAAACCAAATGACACTTACAGTTGCATCTGAAGTGCTTTGTCCCTGGTTTGAGCAGACAAAATGTTCTCTGTAAGGCTGCAACACTTTTGCACATCAGAAACAGCCACCAGCTGTGACTTACAGAACATCTCTGGAAAACAAGTGCTTGATTATTTCCCCCAGCAACTTGGTCCAAACAGCACAGGTCAAAAGGAGATTCATGTGACTGAAATGTGCTTTCCTTAGATGTGAACTGGCCTCAGCTTTCAGGCGTTCCTAGATTCATTTTCTTTCCTTTTTCTGAATACAGAGGATCCAAGTTTTCTGACAATGTCGGGTTGCCCAAGATGGCAAGGCCAAGGGCAGATGAGGAGGAATCAAGAGAGGAACTTGCACTACCAAACAAGTGAACAACAAAACAGCCAATTAAAGTAAGCATAAAATCAGGAACCCAGGGAAATATCTCCTGCTTCACTTTAAACTGACCCTGAGCCCCAGACCTGGACCCAGAACTGGACCCAGAACCAGACCCAGACCCAGACCTGAACCCAAGCCAACCTGAGCCACAGACCTGGACCTGGACTTGGACCCAACCCCAAGCTCCGTACCCGGACCCAATCCCAAGCCCTGGACCAGTACCTGGGTCCGAGTCCTGGACCCTTGACACCAGACCCTTGATGCTGGAGCCCCCACGCCAGAGCTAACCCCAAGCCCCAGACCTGAGCCCCAGACCTGGACACGACCCCGGGCCCCAGACCCACACCCAGACCCGACCCCGAGCCCTGGACCCATACCCAACCCTGAGATGCAGACCAGGACTTGACCCCCAGCCCCAGACCTGGACCAAGAGCAGACCCCAAGCACCGGACCTGGACCCTGCCTGAGCTCTGGACCCGGATGCAACCCTGACCCCCAGTCCTGAGTCCCAGCCCTGAGCCCCAGCCCCGAACCCCAGTCCCAGACCATCGACCCTGAGCCCCCAGCCCCGGAGGTGACCCCAGATGCTCGAGCCCAGAGCTGTCCCCAGCCCCCGGAACAGACACTGGACCTGGAGCCCTGACCCTGAGCCCCAACCCCAAGCCCTGAACCTGAGCCCAAACCCCAAGCCCTGAGCCCCAGCCCAAGCCCCTCGACTGCAGACCCTCGACCCTGGAGACCCCACCCTGGAGCTGACCCCAAGCCCCTGACACCCGGAATGGACCCTAGACCCGAAGCTAACCCTGATCCCCATCCCTGAGCCCAAACCCTGAGCCCCAGCCCCGGACCCTCGAGCCCGTGCCCCAGACCAGGTTAGGGTCTGGTTTAGGGTGCGAACCCAGGTAACTGTCCCTGTCCAGGTTAGAGTCAGGGTATAGGTTAGGTTTAGAGTTAGGGTTAGGGGAGGTTAAGGGTCAGAGATAGGGTCATGTTTAGGGTTAGGGTTGAAGGCTGACCTAATTAATGTTTATAAATGTGTAAAGGGTGGGTGTCAGGAGGACGGAGCCAGGCTCTTCTCGGTGACATCCAATGATAGGACAAGGGGCAGTGGGTACAGGCTGGCACACAGGAGATTCCACTTAAATGTGAGATGAGACTTCTTCACAGTGAGGGTGACAGAGCACTGCAACAGGCTGCCCAGGGGGGCTGTGGAGTCTCCTTCTCTGGAGACATTCAAAACCCACCTGGAAGCATTCCTGTGTGACCTGATCCAGGTGTTCCTGCTCCGGCAGGGGGACTGGACTAGATCTGTCATGGTCCCTTCCACTCCCTAACTTCTGTGATCCTGTGAAGCGGCTTTACAGTCTGAACTGCAAACGGCAAGCGTTTCTTCGGGGCAGGCTTTCCATTGTCTCCCTCCACAGGAAAGGGAAAAGTTGTTCCTGTCGGCTGCTGTGCCTCTCCCAGCATCTCCCCTACCCAGACCCCCTATCTTCTCCTGCTGATTTTGCTCCTCTCGGGTCCCTGCCCGCCTCCAGCTTCCAGAGCAGCTCCTCACCAAGTTCTCCTTCCACGTCCTGTCCCCGGCTACTCCCACAGAGTTTTTAACGGCGACATCAGCTGTCACTCGGATCTCCTTCCCACTCAGTACCCGCTCTACAGCTATCCCTGTCATGGGAAGGGCAGACACCCCTGCAGGACGTCTGTATCCACCGGGACGAAGAATGCGTTTACCCAGAAGTTTTTGACAAGAGATTACAGGAAGAGTCGCACCTCCACGCAAACACACCCCCCTTTCCAGAGACGTCACAGGAGACCTCTCTGTAACTTTTTCAAATTCAGCAAGAGTTTGTGGTATTATGAAAAATAGCATTGGAAAAAGATCGGTTGTCCTGACAAGTTCCCTAAGTCAGGAGAACTTGCCCAACCACACTGTTCACTAGAGTGACTTGTTAGCCTGTGTCCTTTCAAAAGCCAAACAAGGAGCTGCGCATCCTACCCTTTCCCAGCCGTGTTCTTGTTCTGGCTTACCCTGGCAGGTGACCAGAGCGAACGGCACCGTGGGAGGCTCGGGAAGAAAAAATAGTCAAAGCTTGTGGGTTAGGATAAAGACAGTTTAACAGGTCAGAAAACGCAGGGAAGTAATAATAATGCTGCTGCTGGAATGTTCCAGAGCAAGCGATGTGCAATGCAATTGCTCACCACATGCTGACTGACGCCCAGCCCAGCCCCAAGCAGCGGTCCTCCCCATCCCGTTCCCCCCCAGCCACCCCGTAGGAACTGTTCGGCACGGTGCCATACGGGATGGTGGGGAGCACCCCTGCGGTCAGTTTGGGTCAGCTGTCCTGGCTCTGTCCCCCCCAGTTCTTGTGCACTGCCAGCCCCCTCGCGGGCAGGGCGGTATAAGAAACCCCCAAGTCCTTGACTTGGCACCTGCAGTGCCCGGCAGCATTGCTCCAGCCCTGTGCGCACACCCGGTCTCCTTGTCCCGGGCAGCGACGCCGTTCGGGCCTTGTGTGGGCCCAGAAGGCTTCCTCCCCCCGGGAAGGCACTTGGCCGGCAGCGGTCAGCGCAGTCACTGAGGCGCTACGGCCACTCTGCCAGGCGCTGCCGCCCCAGGAGCTGGCGCACAAGGCGCGGGCCGCGCTGCCCCCTCAGGGCGCTCGCTGCCGGCTGCCCAAGGGCTGCGGAGCACCTCCGAAACGGGGCACGGCAACCGCTGCACCCTGCCCCTGCCCCCGCGTGATGCAGCTGCCGCCTTCGTTGGAATTGCACCCCGTCTCTCCACGTTTCCTGAACTTCGCCGAGACCAGAAGCAGCGAGAACGCTCGCCGCGCCCCGACCCCCCTCCGCGTCCCGTCCAGAGCCGAGCCCGGCGCGGCTCCGGCTCGGGGCGCCGCCATCTTGCCGCGGGCAGGGCCGCTGCTGCGCGTGCCCACGGCGCCGGCGCTGCCGGGCGCGGCTCCTCCCGCTGCAGTACCGCCTTTGGCCGCCAGGTGGCGGCTGCACCACGCCTGCCGGCCGCGGCCGGGGCGGGTCGGCTGAGGGGGGCTTTGCTTTTTTACAAAACAAAGAAACAAACAAAAAACCGTTGTTAACTTCCCTCACTTCCCTTACTTTTACTTTGTAATACTCCAAGTAATACAGCAAGTCGTCAAGAACTCCTAAGCAGTTCCATTCAAATAGTAGTAATGTTTTTGAATATCTGTTTTTCTTTCTCAGCAAAATAAGGAACAGCAATTTCGAAGCTGGCTTGCTGCCCGAAAAAGAGACAACAACATTAAGAGGCAGCTTCTGCAGCTCCCGAGATTTGAGAGAGGCCATAAGCAAGGGGTAGCACTCGGGGGCTGCTGTTAGGCACAGGTACAAAACTTTGTGTTCTTTGGCCAGAAGTTCTGCATCTCCAACCACAAGCGTCCATCCTGTTGGACAGTCACACATTCTGCCGTTCAGCTGCTGCTGCAATTAGACTTCCACAAATCAAAGTCCCCTCAGCGAGCCAGAGGGGAGATATCAGCGAGCCAGAGCCAGATATCGGCGCCCCATTAGCCACTGCTCACCAGAAGCTACCTACCAGCGCAGAAGGCCGGGTGCAGCTGTGATGTCCTGCGCCAGGCAGGGGCGTTCGGCCTGAGGCCATCGTGGTTTGTGTCTTGAGCAGCCCTTTGAGCCGACAAGCCACAGACGTGGGGCGCAACAGCACACGGGATTAAAAAAAAATGAGGTACCTTCAGCAAACTGATGACACTCTCTTTTCTCCCATTTAATCTTTTCCTTCCGTTCCGAGTCCCAAGTGATCGCACGGGTGAGAAAAGGAGTGCAATGCCCTTGCTTTATGTGAACCTAATAAGAAAGAAGAGGTGGCAGCGGGTGGTCGCTTACGCAAAGGCAAAGGAGACATAAGAGCGAAGCGCTGCCCTTAGCAGAGCTGGCCACCAGAATTAACCGTCTGAGCCTATCACAGGGTCTGTGCAGAAGGAACTCTGTTCAGCTCCCACTGATGGAAGTCATTTTGTTAGTACTCTTCCAGACAGGCAACTTGTCGGAGGTTTGGCAGACAACTGCGGCAGGACAAAGGGACCTCTGTCCCTCTCAGTGCCGGCCCGGACAAAGGAAGGGAACGAGCCACTGGAAGCTGCACGTCTTCCCAGAGCCTGTCCCAGGCTGCTGGCCCTGCCCCAGACATTTCAACAAATGCTCCCATGAAACAGTCACCTAACACCTTCTGCATGACCGCAGTTGGCTCCTCCTGCCTTGACAGCCTTGCCTTAAGTCAACACGCTGATGGTTCTGTTCATGGAAAAGTGAGTAATAATGTCTTTTCCAAGTCTGCTGTTCTTTCATTTTCACTTGTGCTTCTGGTACTATCATCTGGTAGACATTATCTATAGCAAATTAAGAATTTATTTACTTCAGGAAAATCTTGACTGGAGGCTCAGTGAGGGCGGCTGAATAGGGGCTTTTTCGTTAAACTTTTTCATTTTGCTTAAAGATTGAAAAACTGTATGAAACAACTTCTGTGGGGAACGAGAAATTTCTAACTCTTTAATAAGCACTATTTATCAAAAACATATAGTGTGAACTGTCTGCCAGATGTAGAGTACATGGTCTGGAAATTCTTGTGTACGAGCTGCCTGAAGGCTTGCATCTGCCTTTATTCTTGTGTTGTGTCTGCTATGTTCACCTCTTTCCGACAACCGGCAGATCTTAGGGAAGCTGCTCACATACATACACACTGCCAAAGCCAGCACCTTCCAGTGCCATCTTTCTTCCCCTCCACAACCAGGACACAGTCTCACCCCACGGGGTAAGACAGAGCCACCACACACTCATGGAGGCAAACAGTGGCCCTGTGCGGGAGGACCAACAGGCCTGCTCAGCCCAAGTCCAAGCGTTTCGACACACTGCACGAGGTGACCCCTGCAATACCGGCTGCTATACAATGCAGCAATGTTAGCGAATGGAAAGGCACCGTGTAGGAGAAGAGCATGATTCAAAATCACAGAAATAAGCACACTGGGCTGAATTGAAGCGAGTTGTAAATTTAGCTTTCTTTGAAGTTTTCAGTTCTAACTTCTTTACGTATCTTTATAGCAGATGTATTTATGGAGCGGACTTAGATAGAGGAATGGAACTTTTTCTTATGTAGCCATGGTAAATATTTGTATAGCTCAACTATAATTAAATTGACCCATAAAAGCTTCATTATATTTTGAGAGTTAGGGTCTCAGCGTAATGGAAAGCTCCTTCCACTGCTATTACTTTCTACTCCAATTACTTATCTAATCCTCCTCATTTATCAAGTGCATCAGAATTGATCTGCAGCTTACAGGAGCTCTTAGTCATTTCTGTGTTTCTGGGGAGGTTTATTTCTGCCTCCTCTTCCTCTCTTCTCCAGTTACTGGAGAAATAGAAAGATAAAGCTGCAGCACGCTGGCTCTGTACAGATCTCCAATACATAGTGAAAGGGACTTCCAGGCAGATTCACTCTTAAAGATCAGTGTCTTTCTTGATATTTAAGTAGAAAATGGAACAATTTTTTGCATTAGCAAGTCATACTGACAGATTCCCTCTGCACCCTCTTATTGTCATGCCAAAATGAACCATCAGCATCTTTGTAAGATACCCAGGCTATCTCATATCAGTAATAAAATGTAAATGTATCCCAATTATTCATTTACTGACTTCATGAATATTCAGTATTAAGCAGCAGTAACTGAACTCACTACAGTAGGTTACAAAGGACACAAGCTGCATAACCCTTGTTATTTCTGACCTTACGGTTTATTCACATCCTTCCAGTGTCTACAACTGATAATTCACTGGGACAACACCTATTCTGTACCAGGTACGAACTCCTACAGTTTTAGTGCCAACATCTATGTATTTCTTTGGAAATAATCTAAACCAGTAATAATCACAGAATCATAGAATGGCCTGGGTTGGAAAGGACTAGATGACCTCAAAAGTCATCTAGTTCCAACCCCTCTGTTCACTAGATCAGGTTGCTTAAGGCCTCATCTAACCTGGTCTTGAACACCTCCAGGGATGGGGCATCCACAACCTCTAGGGGCAACCTGTGCCAGTGCCTCACTACCCTTTGAGTGAATTTCCTCCTAAGCTCTAATTTAAGTCTTCCCTCTTTCAGTTTAAAACAATCCCCCCTCATCTCGAACCTGGTTGTCACTTACAGTGGGTGGGACTTTGCTCCCCCATCTGCGGGTTCAGGGAGACGGAAGACTTGGGAAGCCTGACTGGCAGTGAAGACGGAGGCAAAGAAGTTAGTGAGTACCTCAGCCTTCTCCATGTCTGTTGTTACCAGTTCCCCCTTCTCATCCATCACAGGGGGTATACTCTCCTTGGCTCTTTTCTGATAAATGTACCTCTAGAATCCCTTCCTGTTATTCTTTGCATCCCTTACCAAGCTCAGTTTCATCTGTGCCTTGGCTTTTCCTTATCCCATCCCTGCACATCCAGACCACATCCCTGCACTCTTCCCAGGCCACATGTCCCTGCTTCCACTGCCTGTGCATTTCCCTCTTGCACCTCAGTTTGACCAGCAGGTCCCTGCTCAGCCATCCCAGCTGTCTGCCCTCCCTGCCCACTTTTTTAGGCAGAGGGATGGAGATGGAGAGTTCTTGTGCTCTAAGGAAAACATCCTTAAAGAGTCTCCAGCTCTGCTTAGCTCCTTTGTCCGTAAGGACAGTGTTCCAGGGGATCTCAGCTACTAGGTCTTTAAATAACTTGAAGTTTGCTCTTCAGAAGTTCAGGACCAGATTTGGAAAAAATCCAACTTCTTTGCCAAAGACACAGATTCTGGACCAGAGTGTCATGGAGTTTTAAGTTTATAGGATTTTTCATCCGGATTTCCAAAGCACTAGATGCTAAATGCTCTCTTATACCTGCTCAGCAGAAGGTCTTTACATTTTGCTTTTTGTAGTGAGTGAATTTATTTGTTGTTTTCTATACATTGCGTACTCACCTTTGCTATTCCCTTCCTCATCCTCCTCGCTCTCTGCTTTAGCCCAGCCTTTGCCAGTGTTGTGTGAGCTCACAGGAACTCTCCCATTCAATTTAATGGAATGGGCATGGTTAAGTTTTGGAATATGAGTTGGCACCAAGATGCTCAGTACTGTTAATGCAGGAAATTGCTGCTACCTTTTTTTAACGAATGAATTCTAATTAGAGTGCGAACAGTGATTACGCATGATATCTATTTATTGTTCTCAGAATCACACACAGTCTTCTCCATCTACCACAAGATTCTTGTTCAGTACTTTGCCCTGGCTGTCCCTGAGTGCAAAAACTACCCCGCATCTCCATAAGACCCTCTGGAAACCCATTTGGCCTGGGATCCCTGGCAGTGCCAGAAGAGACACCCCGCCTCTGCACAAGGCTAATGGTGGAGGGCTGTAAAGTCTTGATAAGCTTATAATCACAAGGAAACATTTTGTTCAAAGAGCTGGCTGCTGCCCAGAGCAAATCTCAGGTGGACAAGTGAGCAACTAATCGCCTGACAGAAAACCTAATTACTAGCCTGAGATTAAAAAGTGAGAGCAAAATCTTTTGACAGTGCAAACCAGACATCTTTACAAAAGGGTTTAGTACTATTATGGAAACCTGAACCCAAACCCAAAGCTGCACAGGAAAAGATGGGGGAAGAGAGGAATTGTCTGGTCTACTTAGAGGATTAGGATCAACTCCTAGAATAAGAAGAGAAATCAGACAAGAATTCATGTATGGCTCTTGCATTGTTTAAAATAGAGGGATTGATTTAGATGTGTTCTGTTCAGACTGTGGACCACTTGCTTCAAAATGATGAATTCCTGAACACATCATCTGAAAATAGGTGAATGGCTTAAGAGGGAAAGGGGGCCAACTGATAGGCTGTTTGGAAACAAAGACTGCTTGCACATTGGCTAGTCCCTGGGAAGCTGAAAAGCACAGGATCTTATGGCTGTATCAAAGCTTACTTGTTTGAGTCAGTGGTTACAGAGGATGCAAAGATGAAAAACCTGCAAAAGGTTTGTAAAGATGAAAAACTGTATAGATTATTTATCATTATTTATTAGTTTGACTTTATCAGTCCTACAGATACGTGAAAAACAATGCCTTCCAAGTACATAAGTTGTCATCCTGCAAAATTGATGCTGATTTGGAAGGGTTGTCCTTGGTTTTCTATTTTCTGGTTAACTGGAGAAACTGTCACTGTAAGTTGGCATTCCCATGAGGATGCCCAAGAGTCTTTGAAAGCAAGGAGCATCAAGCAGCAGATGCATAGTTTGACTGCATTAGCTTTTACAGAAATCTGGTGACTTGAGACACACCATGCAACGCTTCAAAGAAAATATTTATTTTTAACTCAATTAAATCAGTGAAAGAAAGACAGTTTCTCTCTCACCATCCACATATTCAAAGCACATGTAGTTCACTTTCCATTTTCCTTTTCTTCTGGAAAAATAATTCACTTCTACAAAAGTGATTGCTTCTAGCCTACCTATTTTAGAATGACCCTAACTAAAGATTCCCTAGTATGCATTTGTGGCGATCTGATTCCAGCAAGGTTATATAATATGTATAAACCATGTTCTTATGTCTCTTCCACTGAGTAGACCTTTATCAGTATTTTGCATAGAGGATGGTAACTATTAAATAATTAACTATACTGAAGAAAATATCACTACAGAATATTTAGCAATCAAAAGTGCAAATTGTTTCAAAATAAGTGACATTCACAAACAGGCTAAAAAGTTAATGGAAGGCAGACTCATTAAGTAGCTATTAATCATAATGCTCTAGGTGCAACCTTGAGTACGAAAAATCCCTAGCAGCTCTCCGCTGCGAGCTAGGAGGCTATGCCCTGGGAAGGATCACACCATGTTCCTTGCTTCTTACGCTCGTTCCCTAAGTATATGTGATTGGCCATTTTCAGACTTCAAATATCAATCTGATGCTTCATGGTAGTTCTTAGGAATCAAACTGAACTGTACGGCCATGTCCCTGCAACATGCTTTGTAGTCTGACTTCCTGGAGTTCACTTCACACAGAGATCAATGACAGCTTTGCATTTCGTGGAAGCTGGAAAATCTGATCTAGACATTTAGACACTTAACTGATGTTGCCTTGTTATGTAAATTTGTCTCTTAAATTAAGAGTGAATCATCCTACCTAAATATAGCAGTGTAAAAGCAGGCACTTAGATGATCTAAGTAGTTCTTTCACTTTTTTGTTATTGTCAAGGAAAGATGATTCATCCTACCAAAACAAGAACCTGGTGTCCTTCCCTGTTCACAATATTGGAGTTCCCTTGGAAAACACGTTTTCATGTAAATTCCCGTAGACAAATGCGTGTATATATGTGCATATATGTATTTATATGTTTTAGGTATAAAATCTCTTTTACCCTTCAGATTTAACTAAGGATGCAGTAAAAGGCAGGGTTAAATCTGTTGAAAGTCAGCTGCTTGGTTGGATACCTTGATAAATTCACATTCGGGAGGATTCTCATTTCCAGCCATTCCATCTGTCATATCTTTCTCTTTTTAAATAATTATGAAGACTGAAAGTCTCTGTTCTCTGAGGATATGCTCTGGTTTTTACGTAGCTGGGATGTTTGTCATGAGCAAGCTAAGAAGTCAAAGGTTTTAGGTTTTACTGAAAATATTTTACGGTCCTATAAGCTTTCCCTGTAATTTATGTGCAAGGGGCTACAAATACCCAGCTGAGGATGGCGTCTGGGAATACGCTGAAATGTTATTTCTGGGATATTGCATCAGTGACTTGAGTCTTAACCTACGGGAAATGGGATGAAGAAAGAGCATGATAAAAGCTATCACTATAATCATTTTTGAGACTATACTCCTACTGAAGATAAATATTTCTTCTCTTTCTTGTCATTGCAATCAAGTTGTGTTTACTCCCCAACATATCTCTGCACAACACCAAGTAACAGTGTAAAAAGCATAATTCAAGTGAAAAATTTCCTAATTATTGTTCCGTCCCAGTAATAAATATGTATGACTGGCTTCTGTGCACAAAGGCAAACAGATTTCCTGGGAAAAGGATGTGATGCATAAGTCAGACATATTTATTACTGAGCTGCGCAACACGACAAAGGCGTGTGCTGTCGTTGGCTGTTATGTTGACTAGTGGAGATGCGTTGCACAGCACTCTGTGAAGAGAAGGGCCACCTGGCTGACCCTTGCAATACACATTGCAAGGACAGCAGAAGGAGGTCTAAGTGTGAGTCGCATTGAGTGACAAAGTACTTTGGAATTAACAACGAAGAAACCTTACCCAGTGCACATGAGTCAGCCCCAGAAGAATAAAGAGAAGTACTCATGTGCTTAAGGTTAAATCAACTATGTTCTTAGTCCCTTTGCTGGTTAGAAGAGGCTTTTTTAGAGAAGCATCTAATCTTTATTAGAGTCTCTTTGTCATAACAATAAAAAAATACTGGCTGCTATCCACACTTTCAATTTTTTTCCAAATTCTTGGAGAGTTGAGACCACTGCTGTAGCTAGCCTTATCCTGGCAGAACTGCAAGGATCTGCCAGCCACTTTCACTATTTAAACTGATATACACCGGGACAAAAGTATACAGTGCTTCAAAGCAGTATCTACTTCTAAATCACTTTTGTCATCTTCTATACACTGGCTTAGGGGAATAGTGTAACTATCCCTTACTAAGACACACACAGGGAAACTAACAGTCTGTAAATGAAAGGAGGCAAGTCTTTGCAATGCCATATAACACCAGTCACCCTTAAGTTTGAAGTTCCAAAATTTCTGGGGTCAAAGACCACTACCAAATCTCAGTGCTTCCCACAGAGAACTTTAGACAAGTATCACCACACTTGAAACTGGACACGCTGTAAATGTGATATCAGCTGTAGAGCACATAGTGTGGACCCTGAGTTTTAGAAGTCAGATCATAGAAAATTAAACAGAATCTTGTTTTTAGACGGGGCTAGGAAGATTGTGCAGCACACTGAACTAAATGCAGCTTTGTCTGTGCCTCAAGGCATCCAAGAGTTTCTTCAGGTATTACAGCAAATTTCAGAAAAATCCATCATCACAAACAGTTCTAATTATTTCCAACCAAATGCCTGTAACCTTAGCAAAAAACAATTATTGAGCAGGCTATTGATCTAGTCAGTAAATACACTTATGTCATCAGTAAGCTAGAACCCTCCTGGGTATAAAACCAAAATCTTAAGGACTACTACTTATCTGACAGGTGATTTTAATTAGGATTTATTGATTAAGGTTTTTTAAAAACAATTGGACTTTCTTGATAAAAGGCCTAGCACAGGATTTCTTCAAAGTTAAATAATGTCTGACTTGCTATATAAAAACCTCTGACCCACATCCTAATTACTTCACTAAGGAAGTTTGTTGTTTCAACACAACAATGCATGCACTATTTATTATAAATATCATGAATGTTTAATGCAGAGTGAGAACAGCTCAGCTAATGAAAACCCAGGGAGGTGATTCTCGATGCCTGGTATTAGCCATTTAATCATGTTTACTGCTATGAAATTAAAAAAAAGAAAGAAAAAAGCACAAAACCCTCTTAAATGCTAATTCTTCTAACTAGTTAGATTTAAGATTAACTGTAACATCTCTTTGGAGCCTGCTACAGCTAGCACCTACCTACAGTGGGGTTTCAGTACAAGCTTAAGTGCTCTCTAGAAAGAATCCCCAAGTTACGAGGAGATCAAGGTCCCAGGGCATACAGGTTGCTTGTATCTCACTTAAGCTCTGGGCTGAAGTCAGTTTGGGATGGATTCTCCATGCCCAGGGTCAAAATCATTTTGAGCAGACTCATTGTAGTCTTCATGCTTCTATAGATAAAAAAGAAGCACGTTGGGTACTGCAGATTGCAATGAGAACGGTATGTAAACAAGAAGCCCCATCAAAACAAACCCCAGACTAACTAAATGCAGCCATATTTATTCTACTGTAAGTTGTAACCACACCAAGTTATGCAGCCAAGAATCTGACCCTAATTCGTTAGCAGCCTAGGCAATCTTCCACACAACATGTAAAAGCCACAGCATCCCCTGCTCCTCTTAGCAACACACAACAGGACAAACATACAGACCTCTCCATCTAAGTCACATACTCTTAATCTGTTGGTACTAAACTCTAGGTAAGAAACACAGAGTCACAGAGCTGTAGGGGTTGGAAGGGACCTCCAGAGATCATTGGGTCCAACCCCCTGCCAAAGCAGGTTCCCTACAGCAGGTTGCCCAGGTAGGCATCCAGACGGGCCTTGAATATCTCCAGAGGAGACTCCACAACCTCTCTAGGCAGCCTCTTCCTCATAGGGGAGCTGCTCCAGGCCCCGCATCATCTCTGTGGCCCTCCGCTGGACTCCTTCCAGGAGGTCCCTGTCTGTTTTGTGCCGGGGAGCCCAGAACTGGACACAGTACTGCAGGTGAGGCCTGAGCAGGGCAGAGTAGAGGGGGAGGATCACCTCCCTTGACCTGCTGGCCCCCTCCTTTTAATGCACGCCAGGATCCCCTTGGCCTTCTTGGCCACCAGGGCACACTGCTGGCTCATGGCCAAAAAGAACCACCATGCTCTAGGGAGGAGATATTTCCTTTAAATTTAACCCCGTTTGAGTCATAATCTTTTATCCACCTGAGTCAGGAAGAATTGCCATTTCCTGAGATGCCTGTGGGGAGCTTCACAACTCTGTCTTTAAGGTAAAACTAATCCTGTTTCATTGTTGTACACAAAAAGCATATGACCACCCAAATCTCTGTGCAGCTTCACTGGAACTATTTATTTTAGAAAATGTCATTGACATTTGATTTTTTCTGAAGTATTTAGGAAAAGGATAAAAGGACAAAAACCCAAACCCCTCTGGAGGTCTCCTGGTGTTTGAGTGACATAAATGTTCACCAGACCATAGGAGAGTCTAGTCTGGTTTGTTTAAATTCAATTATGTCATTGTCTGCAATGTAATTCACAAGGGACTAATAAAATGAATGGCATACCTGTGTAAGGGAGAGGAGAGACTGAATGGCCCACTTGCAACAAGAAATGGGGCAGTGTGAGGTTTTGTACTTGGCTGATCTCTTTGCCTTTGCCAAGTGTGACCCCATCTCTAAATGTCACCAGGAGACAGTGAAAACTTAAAACAGTCATTTTAATTTCCTTCCCAATGGGTAATTACAAATGAGACTGGAGGCTCTTGTATTGTCTCTTTCTCAGTTCAGCTAAAACTGCATGAACACTCGTGACAGTCTCACATGGGTAGCTCTCTGCCACTACATCTGCTTAATCACTCAGTGCAAGCTCTGGACAAAACACTGGATTTTGGTGTGGACATGAACACTACAGAAAGAAGCAGAAAGAGCAACTTTACTTTTCTGCACAGGTTAAGAGGAAACCATGTAACTGCCAGTCTGAGGCTCTCTCCAGTGGGGCAGGGTGGGCTGAGAACACTGGGTCCTATCTCGTTCTTGCAGTGTGCACAAGGATCTTGATGGCCGCTGCCTCTGAAAGCTGCTGAAGATGAAACCTTGGTGCCTGTCAAAGACACACCACCAGAGTGGATGTGTCCTGGGTTTGGTCATTGCAGTGATCATCTGGCTGAGTGCTGTGAAATTCAGGACATGCAGATCTGTGTTGACTTCATTGGGCAGGGTACCTGCCTAGTGTGGCCATGCCTATACTTGGGTTTAAGAAAGCCACTTAGAAACTCCGTTTATGTCAATCCTCAGCATAGAAGGCAGATGAGGGAAGAATGAGGCCAAAAGCCTGCCTTGCTAACAGGCAGCAGACCCAACTTTGGGGGTAAGGATGCTTGCTGCTCCTGGGTTCCTTATGGGGAAGAACATGTTGTTTGACTGCAGTGCCCAGGTTTACTGGAAAGGATGAATTTGGACAGGGAGATGAGGCTTATGCCTCCATGGTGCCCTCGCATGTCTTGTTTAAAAGATGCAGTCAGAGCCTGCTGGTTTAGTACAAGTCTGTACAGCGGGGCTCCTGCCGGCAGAGCAGAGGCAGAGAAGCTTGAGGTGACCTGCCTTTGTTTTGTGAAGTGCAAAAGGAAGTGAGAAGCACTCACAGCAGCAAAGGGGCTCTGTCCCTCTGTACCAAGGAGCAGAACTTGAGGGCAGCCTCAGAACATGTGCAGTGACCCCTCGGCAGCTCCAAAGAGTAACAGGCAGCTGGCTGAAAGAAGGCATGTCTGTTCAGGGTGAAATCCAAAACTGCTTTAAAAGTAAAGAAATAATTCTCTTTGAGAAGAAAACATAAGCTTCCATGTCTTCCACAACAGAGAAACATAAATAAATTTCACTTACAAATCATTTTTCTCTTTTTTTCAAGTTTGAAAATGAAATTGCTTCTCAAGACTTAATTGACACCTGGTTTCTAGATGTCAAAATCTGAGACAAGCCCAGCTAAAACAGGGGCTCCCCATCTTACAGGAGGTTAGACAAACAAAGGCTGGGCTTGGGATTTCAGAAGTCTGCCCAGCACTGTGGTGCTGACTTGCGGAAAAAAGGGGGGACTGGTCTGCCACAAATTGTGCTGTCTCCTAGAAGGGAGTGAAAGGGGTCCACTCCTACACATCCAGTGAAAGGGATGCACTCCTACAAAAAAGTTTCACTTGTGACAAATAGGTGCTTTCTGTTTAAAAAGCTGTTTGATCAGACAGTTCCTATCTGCCTATACCCACTGCACCACGCAGGCTGGCAGGCTTCAGTTTTGGGTGAGGCATGCAGGCTGCCTTGAGAATACCAGCAGTGATAACCAGGCACAGAGAGAAACGTGGCCTTGGACCTCCAAGATAAATAACCTCAGCATAGCAGTGGGCAGCTCCCAGCCTGCCCCAGTGACTGCTGGCCCAGCATGCTGGCGATCCACTGCCTTTCTGGGACAGCACTGTTATCACAAGCAGCTGCACAGTTTACAAATGACAATCCTGTTGATGGCAGTAATACATCCTTAATTGCTGTAAGCTGGTGTTTGGGTGCCTGGATGCTCTTCTCTTGCACAGGTTTGCCCTTCTAAACAGTTTATATCTATTTGCTTCAGAGGGAAAAAAAAAAAACAGCAAATTATAGTGCTGTGGTACTGTGTGCTAATTACCCACACCAATGAAATAGACCTTTGAGTGGTGTGGACTTCCAAACTGTCATATAAACCAACAGCTAACTTATTTATTAGCTCTGAAAAGGAGCTGAGGATCAAAACACAGACTTCAGTCCTCAGTGTCTACTGCTGCGCAGTTGCTGAAAGACAAAGAACACAGCCCTGAACTAGAAGTGGGAGTGCAATTGGGAAGGAGTGGCCTCAAACCCAGCAGAATATATCTAGCCGCCAGAATTTGCACAGATGTATTTTTGATTTCCTTGCAAACCACAGCAGCTGCCACTATTTTCCCTATGCCTACCTTGTAGGAAAAGCTGGGGCATAGCTTTTTTCACCAGAATATACCGGACCTGCTGCTTTTACATCTATTAATTCTGGGCCTGTCTTAGGTGCAAGCGTCCCTTTTGGCTTGCAACCGCACCTGATTATTGAACAGAAAAAAACAGTCATGAACAAAGCCATGACAATTATGTCATGCTAAAGCAAAGTGGCCAGTCCCTCATTCCATGATCTGTAGACTTTCCTCTTCCACTTGAGTTTGCCCAGCAGTTCCCCGTTTAACCATGCAGGTCTCCTGGCTCCCTTTCTTGACTTCCTACCTGTTGGGATGCTGATCTTGTGCTTGGAAGAAGCAGTCCTTGAACGCTAACCAGCTATCTAGGGCCCCTTTACCTTCAAATACCTTGTCCCTTGAGATTTCCCCTAGCAAATGCCAAAGTTGGCCCTACTGAAGTCCAGGGTTGCAATTCTGCTTGGTATTCTGTTCCTGCCACATGAGATTCTGAACTCCACCCTCTCATGGTCACTGCGACCAAGGCCGCTTCAACCTTCACCGCTTCAACCAGCCCCTCCTTGTTAGTGAGGACAAGATCCAGCAGTGCTCCTCTCCTAGTTGGCACGTCCACCATTTGCATCAGGAAGTTGTCATCAATGCACTGCAGGAACCTCCTGCACTGCGGACGGCTGGCTGAGCAGGCCTTCCAGCAAATGTCAGGGTAGTTGAAATCCCCCACAATAACCAGGGCCTGTGATTGCGAGGCTGCTCTCAGCTGCCTGTAGAAGGCCTCATCCACTTCCTCCTCCTGATCTGGTGGCCTGTAACAGACTCCCACAACAGTATCCCCCATGCCAGCCTGTCCCTTAATTCTCACCCACAGACTCTCAACTCACTCCTCATCCACCCCTGGACAGTACTCAAAAAATGGAGTTGCTCTCTCACATGAAGAGCAGCTCTTCCACCTCACCTTGCTGGCTTGTCTTTCCTGAGCAGGACATACCCATCCATGAGCACATTCCAGTCATGTGAGCTGTCCCACCACGTCTTTGTAATTGCCACTAGATCACAGTCTCCTGACTGAACACAGATTTCTAACTCCTCCTGTTTATTCCCCATGCTATGTGTGTTGGTGTACAGGCACTTCAGGGAGCGAGCCCCAGGGGGGTGGGAGGTCTCCCAGTCTTCATCACTGCTAGAGCGCTGCCCGGTGCCAGCCCAGCTACAACCCCATCCCCCTTCGGATCTAGTCTAAAGCTTTCCAAACGAGCCCTGCTAATTCCTGTCCCAGACCCCTTTTGCCCCCGTGAGATAAACCTTCCCCGCATATCACTGTCAGGCCTGGTGTCTTATAAAACCAGCCATTATCAAAGAACCCCAAGCCCTGCCTGTAGCACCAGTCACATAGCCAAGCATTTATGGACTGGATCCTTCTGTCCGATGTCATCACCTGAAAATGGAAGGAGGGAAGAGAAAGTAGCTTGCACCCCAGACTCTTTCGCCAACTGTCCCAAGGCCTTGAAGTCCTCCTTCATTCGCCTCAGACTACGGGATGCAACTTCCTCCCCACCCGTCTGGAAGATCAATAGCGGGTCTGTCGAGCACACCAGGGTGGGGAGTGTCCCTGTCCCAATCTTCCCAGAAAGCTGCTGCCCAGTTTGGGGAAAATGTGATGCAATTTATTTATAAACTGATTATCTGACATACAGCAGCCAACACAGAAAGCACTGGGCTCACAGCCCCACCTCTGAACAAGAGCGTTTGGGGACAAACCTGGCCCTGCCCCAGCAGAGCAGTGGTACCCAGGCAGAGGGGACTGCAGTGCTGGCAAGGGCAGGATGCTCGATGGCACGGATGCGCCTGTGCGTGGGGAAGGGAAAGGGGTCGCTGTGCCTGAGCATGGCAGGGTGCATAAAGGACCTCTGGGACTCGTGGGCTGAAGCAGAGTTTGGAAAATTATAGATTATTGAGGAAGCAAAAGGGAAACAAAACAGGGAAGCTGGTGGAAGCAGGAAGCAAATGGTAGAGTTCATCTGAATAACACTGCCCTGAGCTTTATCATAATACCAATATCTGGGGAAGGCAGAATGTGTAAATACAACTTAAAACTGCATTCTGATGGCATAAGCACACAACTAGAATACATTTTCCTATTTCGCTTCTGTTTATCACAGAAAGCAAAACATATTTTAGACTACCTTACAGAGACAAATTCAATTAGGTGTGACATTCCAATTAAAAGCCACTAAGGAACGTGATTTTGGGTGTGAAAAATGGGACAGGTGATGGCAAAAAAGCTGGCTGAGGAACATGAGAAACAACAAACTGCATGGCATGTGGCCTTGGTATGGTGAGTGACAACACTCCAGCCACATCCAGCAGAACACCCTCACGATACACCCATACTCCTCCACTGTTGGGAGAGGAAATCAAAAAAAAAACTGCTGCTGGCTTAAACTGGCTGTGAAACTCCTGTCCTCGGTGCACATCTGAGTGGGAGCTCCTACTCCCCTCTGCAATCAATCACCTAAATCATGATCTGCCCCAGGATGAACAAGAACATGAAAAGTGGCCATAATGCATCACGTTAAGAGCAGAGAACAGGGAAAAAGAACAATGATCTTTTTTTGTTGAATCTGAAATAAGAACAGAATAGTTCTTTGATTATTACTAGTGCTAGGATTGCTATTCGAACGATTTCCCTCATCTCTGTTATAGACAAGAGGCATGGGAGAAGAGAGGCAAAAAAGATGGTAACAATAATAGAAAAATCATCCCAGGCTGATGCAGTCATCTCAAAGCAATAAGTAATCAGATGGCTATCTTCCTGTACAGGTGTGATAAGTGAGGAGAAATCAAATATCTTCATGTTTCTTTTTTCTTTTTGATTTGTAGGGGTTTTTCCCTTTTTGTGTATTTTATGAGTTCCTTTTTTCTTTCTTTTTTCTTTTCACTTAAATTGTATACTTATAGTTTTTCCCAATAGCTAAAAGGCACAGTCCTAAAAATAAAGTTTGGATACTCAAGGTGATTAATAACACAAGGTTCCACAGGCTCTGCTACATATAACATTTGCATTACAAAGAGCTATTAAAAACAGAAGATTTATTTTTCCCAGAAGTATTAGAGCATCTTTGTACCAAACTTTCAGTCAGCAGTCTTTCTCTAAGATAAACAACACTTTTACCATTTTCTCCCTTTGTTAGTCTCTGAGTTGAATTAGAGGGTGGCAGCTCAGTTAGAGACTTTAGTAGCATTGAAAGAGCACGAAGACTACTGTGTAACATCAAGGGGAAGTCTGATGCTGTATCTAAATAATGAGCTTTCTTCCATTTTAGCTGCAATAAGAAATGGTAGAGTTTATGCTCACAGTTAGAATGGGTAAATTTTAAAACTATAAGCTCAAATTCAACCCGGAGCAGAGGAGCAGAGCACACAGTCTGGGACCCCAAGAGCTCAGGTTTAAAGGGATGTGTGCAATTGATTATCTACAAGCAATAAACAGCCCTATGTGAGTTGTATTTTTTTCAATCTTTTATTCTTAAATTTTCCCTTTATTTTCTATCATCATCATCCTAGTTCCAGTAATGTTCCACTAGTTCCATCCTAGTTCCACTAATGAGGCGATGTGACTGACAGTGGTCCTTGCACTGCCTTCTACTGGAAAGAGCCTGGATATGGGGCTACGGTGCCTGGCTGAGGCACCTCATGGCTGCAGCCCTTTGTCTCAGCAATAGATTTGTGTTCCTGGGTCCCTGAAGGACAGGATTTAACAAAAGAGGTGGAACCTGGGTGGAGAAATGATGTCTGAGGAGACAAATGTCACTATAACGCTACCCACACAAACGAGGAGTTAAAAACCCCCTTCCTCTCCACGGCATCAGCCCTGCTCTCAGGCAGGGCAGGGCTGACTGAGACTACACAAGGACTGCAGAAATACCAAGTCCAGCTTTTTTTTTTTTTTTTTTTCTCTCTCTCTCTCTACAAATAGAGCAGCAAGCCCCACTTTGATGTTGAGCAAGCTTTCCATTTGTTTAATGATCTGAAAGTTTGTTCAATCCCCCCATTTGCCGCTTGTTAACCAAGAGCAGCACCACTATTTACTTTAACAGCTGCCAATCAAGCTAGCCTTAATAACAAGGCTAGCTGTCCTCCCTCACATCAGAGGCTGTTCCTTATCAAGAGCACTCTTTCATCAAGTGCATTATTGGCTAAAAATAACAAGCATACCTAACAGCCTGTTTACTACAAAACAGACATCCTTTTCCAATATATGAACATTTCCATCCAAGTGGCATCTTTTTTCCTTCCAGCCACCTTGCTTTGTATCCTTCACAAACCTCCTGCCAGCATTTGGTGGCCAGGGAACACATGTTGCAGCAGTGAATGTGCATGAAGTGCATTCCTTGAAAGACACAGTCTGTTCAGAAGTGATCCTGATGACATGCCCCTTGCCAAATCCAGCTCCAGCTGAGTGGTCAGATGAGGACCCACATGCCGACCCGACCCACAAACCTTCAGCCATACCATGGATGAAGTTTCATTAAATTCCACCAACACAAAATCCAGGGCTAAGGTACATTTTCATCATCTCTTTCCTGTCCTATACTAGCCTATGTGAGTGTGCTTCAGTGCAAGAACAAACAACGAAGGACCTGGAGTCTGAAAGGTATGAGCCCTGGCTTCCAATGTTATCAACTGCTTTACTGTATCGGGATGATTTAAGGAAACCTAAGGATCAGTAGATGGTCATCTGGAGCCACAAGGTCCCAGCTGTGCTGTCAGGTCAAGCACTCCCCCAAAAATATAGAAGGGGGGCTGGGAGGTTTGCCATACTCTAATCAATCTGCTTCTTTATTCCTTTAGAAAAAAACTCCATCTCCTTCTAGCCTCAAACTACAACACTGCTGCAGCAGCCTGCAGAGGCTTTTAAAAGAAAATTGTACCCTTGGTTGGAAAAGGACGAGGTACAGGAGAAAACTTGCTATGGGATATCTTGGATTTATACACTTGTTGCCTGTTTTGGTTAGGCCGGGACATCAGTCTTTTCTTTTATAAAGCAAGGATGAGTTGGTCCTTGGTAAATCTTCAGTGAGTTCCTTACCCTTGGGATTCAGAAGGGCTCAGGCTCAACCAGTCACCAGATCTTTTCTCCTCTAAGAGATCACTAGATGAAGTTTGATTGCAAGAGGGAAAATCAAAGGACAGTTTTTTTGTTGTTGTTGTTTTTTCTCCAAGGCATATTAAAACGTTCTCAGGGAAGTGGGAAGCCTGCACAGTGCCTACTGTCTCAACAGCAATATGAAGAGCAGCAAAGAGGACAGGCTTCAGAGCACCGTTCTCTTTAGCTTCCCTTCACAGGCCCTGTGCAGTGGCTTCTGGCTGGAAGTGATGCCTCCAAAGGACTTGGCTTCACTGAGTTCCTTGGTTTGGTGAACGTAGCTGGAAGATAAAGGCCTCTCCGATAACCCTTGCACACAATCAGCTTCACCTCCATCCCTGTCCGTTGTTCACTTTTCACTGAAGGAAACTTACAGTGCTGTGCTGAGCACCCATGAAACAAGCTCCAGGATGCTTCTCCAGGCCTGCCAGCAGTATGTACCTCATCTAACCTCTGCATGATTAAACCAGCTCCTCCGAGCTATTGCCTGTCATATGGTCACTAATGCCAATAAATCAACCTTGTTAGGATTTCTGATTCCCAGAGGCAATCTGGAGAGACCCATCTCCCCAAGAGAGTCTTCAGAACATTGTTTGATATCCGGCCACATGATTCAAATGGACCTTCTGAAAATCCCAGACATCACTTTTAACACCTTCAAAGAACTGTTCTCCATCTGCTTACAGACATAAGCCTGCTGCTGCATTTTAATAACATATTTGCCACAACTACGTCTTGAACTCATTGCTGCAGGAATGGCAGCTACGTGCTTGATTAAAGTAAGATTCCCTCTGAGTGTTTCAGACCAAGTGGGACTGTCGCATTGCTCAGTCAGCATCCTATTTATTTTCAGACTACTACACTTATACGCACCCTGTTCCGAGTTCTGTACCTTGTATGCTTCACAAAGGCAACCAAGAGTCAGACATGCAGTCTGCCTTACAGATCCAGCATCCACCACATACTCTGACAGATAACCCCAGTCACTCTCTCTTGGATAAAAAAAATCTAATTGAGTTTTATTGACTTTACCTTCCAGTCATTATTTTTGGTTTGCCCTCCTCTGCAAGACCAAAGTCCACTGTGTTACGTGGCGTTGCTTCTCAATTTTGTTTTTGACAAGCTAAATGAAGTGGCACCTTTCAGTCTCACGCAGCAATGCTTTTCTTCTAATCCTCTGGCACCTTTACATTGCTATAGCTACATCCACATAGGAGACTGTCCTGGAAAGATTGCCATAGGATAGATCTACCATGCCTCTTCTCTTCTGATCCATACTAGACCAGAACTGGAAATAAAACCTATGAACAGCTAAAATGTGGACTTCCCTCTGAATCTCACTTGGATTTGTTAAGCTTTCAGAAATTTTGTACTTGTTCTGTCTCAAACAAGGCACAGAGTGCCTTTATGCCCAGACATGCATTTACTTCACAAATTACTTGAGTTCAAAAGAGATTTAAAGTAGCTCTCAGCTGTAGAACTTACATAAAATTCTCCCATCCTATATTCAAGTAAGGGAAATACCCTCCTGGTGCAGTTTTACATTTTTGTTCAAAGGAATCTGAAATAAATTTTTCAGCTTTCCAGAAGTATTTTATGCTGCTGCTGCTGATCCTTTCCAAGATTCAATGCAATTACTTGTTAATAAAAACATGTTTTAATATGCTGGCAGAAAAATTGATACCATTTTCCTTCTCTGCCTTAAAACAAATGAAACGTAGGAAGGAATTGAGCTCCTTCATTTCTGAAATAAGAAGCAGACATTTTTTAAAGTTCAGATCATTACCAAATGTAGTTTTCATATAATAAGTTTAACACCAGTCTTGTACTATTACTCCTCTGGTGCTAACTTTGTAGGGGAATGTATTACTTACAAAACCTGAAAAAAAAATAAAAATAAAAATAAAAATAAAGAAGGAATACAATACCATTTCAAAATCTTCTGAAATCTTCTGGACTTCTCACTGATCAAAGTGAACAATGTCTCTAGGTCGTTATCAGGGAACCAATTAGTGTAAAAACAAGTTGTGTCTACTGCAATAAGTCTGCATAATAAGAGACTATGAACCACATGGGGTTACTCCAGTCATTTGTGTTTAACAGCCATGAGCCCTCCTAACAAATGGCTGCATTGTTCTACTGTACAAACATTGAAGCTGTGTTTCTTCCTTGTTCACAAGCATTTTTTTTTGTACTTCATGGAATCAAGCAGACTGCAAATAAGCAAATTGTCCCTTTTCCCCATTGGCAGTTAGGGGAAGCTACTAAATTTCCTACTTAAGCTACTAGAGAAGCGACACTGGTCATTCTTCTTTTCCCCCTCTTTCCCCCGGTGCAACAGGCCAGTCCAGACTGATCTGAAGTTTACAATTTTCAGTTATTCTTGATGTCATTAAACCTAGAAAAGGCATCAAATTACTTCAACGTAGCATCTGTCTTCCTTTGACTTGGGAGAGCCAGGTTAAATTCAAGCCTCTGCCTGTAAGAAAAGGAGAACACATCTACCAGGAAGCCCTCCAGAGACTTCCAGGATCTGTGTCTTCCAGGCAACTCTCATTTATGACAGCACTGACGCAGGTAAAGAAAGAGAATGGCTTTCTAGCCTAATGCTTAAGACTCTCAACAGTGTTATAGGATAGCGTTGCTACACTTTAACATTCAATTTCTTCTAGTGAATGAAAAATAGTATCTACAAGTGATTAAAATATAACTAGGCCGCACTACCTTTTGACTTGGTCTCTGTTATGTGTGAAATCGTTCATACTCACTCATTCAGAGAAGGGAAGTGAACTTGGTGCTCTCATTTCTGAAGGCAGTGCCTGAGCAAGAAGTCACCTGGAACAAAATTTCTGGGCCTGATCACCCCATCTAAGGATAAACTTATCAAAACTGCAACAGATGTGGAGAAGAGCTCTTACAATAATGGGCTGTGGAGAGGTCAGCTGATCAGAGAGGCACAATTAAGAGCTCAATTAAGAGCTCAATGAAGGCACATTCAACCTTGCAAAACCAACACTAAACTTGCTGTCAGTAAATTCAACATAGGGTATGGGAAAAAAAGGAGGTTAAATGCAAGAAGACAAGAAGAGCTACTTACACTGGAAGGATAGCTATGTTATGTAAATGTAAAAAGATAATATTGACAAGGAATTAGTAAGTATGAATGAGTCAAAAATAAATTCAAGCTTAAAACAAGATTTTTTTTAACCACTTCCTCTGAGATGATGGAATAAGGAGGCAATGGTAACAGCACTTCAAGTAGGAACCTATTTAGTTTTAATAAGAGGCCTGAGGAACTTACAGATAGGATTAGAGAGGATTGATGGCAGTAGCAGAAGACTAGACATGATGGCTGTGAAGATCCACTGTAGATGCCTGTTTCTGAGTCACAGTAGCACCACCAGAGAGATTTTAGAGGCAAGCTCTGTGATGGGATTCTGCTTGTTTTATTTTCCTTAGAGACAGCCTTTCCTTGGCTGTCCTCAGATATGGGCCAGAATTTAAAGAAAACCTTTAAATTTAGCACCTGCAGTACAAAGTTAGGCCTATATTTTCAAAAGGACAGAACCGATTCACGAATCCGTTACTTTTTCAAAGCCTATAAAGATCTGACCCATACATATGTCTGAGTCCTTAAGTTTGCTTTACTTCAATTTCTTAAAAATAGGGACAGAAATTACTCCTTTGTCTGTCTCCATAGAGTTATCAGCTCTGTGGTACAGTGACTACTTCCTGCTCACTCTCGTGTCTGCGTACAGTGGGACTTGGACATCTGATGGGTCTGTTGGCTACCACCACTGTTCTAATATAAGGCATGTATGTATTTGCATTCTCCTATATATACTGATAACCATTTCCCTTTCTTAGATACTCCTGTCATGGGGATGGAGTACTTCCAACACAGTTAAGTAAATTCAAATAAATTGGGTAGGTACCAGAAGAAATTATAAGGTTTTCTTGAGCAGACAATATGCAGCAGATCACTTCCTTCAGTCCCACCTCTATGTGTAAGTATTGCACTTAAGTCAGATAGAGCCCTGCATGAGTACCACCTGCTGCACTAGCCTTAAGCTTGCCATCTTGCCACAACAGCCTTCATCTCATGTCAGAAAGTAGTTTTATTATGGTCGAGAGGATTCTGGCCACTGCAGTTAAAATGTTTTTGCTTCAGTGATAATTTCTTCTCCCCGTGTGCTCTGACAAGTTTGATCTGTCATTTGTTTTGCTTTACTTTGTAAGCTTTCAATTATTAACGTGCAGATCTTAAAACAGGAATCAGAAAAACTTCATAAAATTAAGGACATCCAGGAAAGAATTTATGAAAACCTGCAATGCTCCATGCGGATGGCTCAGAAGAAAAGTAATCAACCAACTCTGTAAATGTCAAGGGGAGGATTAGCTTTACTTCAGATGAATCCAATTCAGAAGCCACATTAATAGGAGCCTTTGTATGTGAAACTAAAAGGACTATTTCCTGCTCTGATTTTCCTGTTAGTAGCTGCAAGTCTACCTCAGGCACAGATCTGAACAACTATTATAAAAGCAAAGAAACAAACAAATAAAACAAACCCAAAATGAAAACCACCTTTTATACCACCTTGGTCTAAAAGCTGAAACACCTCTGAAGGCTATCTACCCTCTTGCTGAAGTACAGTGAAGAGCGAGTTTGGCTGAATATTTCAGATTAGCAATTGCAAAAAGGGGATTTTTATTTTGATTATTTATTTGGATTACAGGATTAAAACAATTATTTTGATAAGCAACTGAGGAACCTAACTCTGAATGTCACTTATCTGTCACTGACAAGTTTGGTAAGGGTTTGACTGAGTAACTGAGGCAGCCAAAGGGCTCCCCTGGAGTAGAAGGCATTGAGATACTGTCGTGGTTAAAGAGCACAGTATACATAAATGACCACAGAACATGTAGTCTGCAGGACTGCTCACAGATAACCCACAAGACATTTCTAATAATTTCAATGGCTTTTGGAGCCAGCTGTAAGTCAGGTAGGATTTGCCATAGCAGCCTGCATGTTTGTCTCTGTGACCACGTGAATGTGCTTCACAAGCAGAAGGCAGTTAAGAAGCAGGGCAGTCTGCAGTTGACTATTAGCATGTGGACAGTAAAAAAAAAAAAAAAAAAAAAAAAAAAAAAAAAAAACACTTTCTAGGTTGAAATAATTGATTTACCATTTCTTTTATATATGGATTTGATGCACAGAGCAACATTTCGAACGACTGGTAAATTTCTTGAGAAAATACTGGTCTATTTTAGTATAATTGCAGAACCTTACCATGTTTCAGTGGGTTGATCTGCAAAGACGAGCTGGGAGTCACAAGCCATCACCAAGACAGCAGGGCAGTGTCCTCCCAACCTGGTGCAGTCCCATTGTACCCAAGCAAGAAGGGCAGAGTGAGTTGGGTGATGATAAAAAGTGTCAGCCTAAAGTTCCTTGGACATGATGAGTCCATAGTGATGAGGCACGTCCAAACTCACCTGCACCACACCTGTGCTGATCTTGCACATGGGCAGGCAAAATCCCAGGGAGGCAAAGATGCTGCATATCTGTGGGACAGCAGAACTGCCGGCAGAGATGTTCTTGTAAAACTAAAACTGCAGTTTATTGAAGTTGATGGGCATCGTTAATTGGACACCACAGAAGCCAACACACTGCACCTATCTCTAACTCCAGAACAGGGAAGCATACATGGGAAATGAGCAAGCAAGTTCATTCAATGTGCATCTCTAGTTGATCCACTGACACCAATTGTTACTTAATTTTTAACCAATTTCTGAGCTGTCCCAGTAAATTTAGTAAATGCCTCTCCCCGGATTTTCTACCGCTCTTTACTACTGTGTAGAAGTTTCTTTTTTTAAGGAATTTAAACATAGTGTGGGTTAAGATATCCTCGGCTTTTTTAGAGATTGGTTATCCTTCCTATTTACAGCCATTAACTTTTTTGAATCGTGTGAGCCCTGACACCTTTCTCCCAGCATCATGGCTCCCATGAAAAGGTTTGTTCCTTTCCTAGCATCAGTTACCCGTTTATTCGCTGACAGAGGCTTAGCAAACAAGGGCTTAATTTTCCAGATCTACTTTTATTTAAAGCAATTCAGTCAAATGTAGAACTAACCTCTGGCAGAATACGAGTAGAATCACAATGTGAAATTATATAAAGAAATTTCTCACAAAAGAGTCTCTTGAGTCAAGAGAGGTCATCGGCAGAAGCCATAACTAAGGTAGCAAAATGGAAGAACGTCATGGAGAGGGAATGGTCCTTGGCAGCTGTTTAATGGTGCTCCTCAGCTGTAGCACTCAAGGCTGACCAGCATTGATTCTGTTCCTGATGTATCACTCCCTTTGGTCTGTCATGACTCAGCCGCTGAGCCCTCGTAGCCTGCAGCAGAGCTAATTGTGATTCACTCACTGCCTCCCAGAAAACCGACCGGAAAGTTACATTTTATAAAGTATTCAGCCTTAGCATGGAAGATCCTTTGAGGCAAATTTCCTCCTCTGAGGTGAAGTTCTTCCTTTTCTGCCCCTCTCCCTCCCCCTTTCAAAATGAAAGTCACGGAGCAGCAGGAGGCTCCTTGTACCTCAGGACGTGACCCAGCCCTGAATACGGCTCAGTTAACCCGGGAACACGCCAGGCAGTGACGCACAGCCACAGGCAGCCCAAACAGGGAACCTGCAGCCTCGCCAGCATCCTGAACACCCTTGGTCCCTGTCCCCAGGGGTGGGGCTGTGTCCACGTGGCTCCTGTGTTTGGAAGGGTGTGAAGAAATTACTATTGCCTGGACTCTTCCTGTTAATTTTATATATTTATAGCATATTGCTAGCGTTTCCAACCCCCCGGGTCACTCAGCCCTGTGCCTGTGAGCAACATCTAACATTTTATTCTGAACATGTGGGATGAGCTGAGGCCCCAGAAGCCTCATGTATGCATGAGCCTTTGCCAGCTCCAGGCTCTCTCTTGAAATTGTTCCTCCCCTGGGTGGTAACACCATCTTCCTTGTATTTTTCTTTTTTGAATTTGCCAGGGAGAACAGCTGAAAACCAAGCCCTCTGCCCCAAGCTGCTCCCAGCCAGCAGGGACTGGACTTCCTCCTGTTTCCAGTCACAGCCCTCCCCTCCCATTTTGTGACAAACAAGCCCTGGCCAGGAGGACCTGTGTTTCAGCAATGTCAGTGGGAAGGTAAATAGGTGTTTTCCCACCATCTTTGTTGTCCTCTGCTGCAAGTGTGAGAGCTGCCCAACAGCCCAGACATTTGCACATCCCCATCACCCCTGTGCTGGAGCAGGGACAGGACTGGGCAGCGTCTGAGATTCATCCCCAACTTGCTGTTGGGGTTTCCCCACGCATATCTGGGACTCAAGTGCACCAATAACCCGTTCAACACCTTCCTCTTGCCTCTGTATCCCTCACTCTCCCTTTTAACCTCTACCAGAAGTTGCTTTGCCAAACTCCATGCAAGATGAAGACTTCACCCACTGTATCTAACAAATTTACATCCCAGCCTGCGGCAACATCAGGCCCACTGCAGCAGGAGCCCTGCTCCTGCACGGAGAGGTGGCTCCAGGTGCCACAGTGGGATCGCGAAACGAGGCCAGGGCTGGCGCAACCTCTGCTCCCTCATGCCCAAAACACTCAGCTCTGAACCGGCAAGAGGCTCTGAAATGACTCCACGCTCTGCCGGGCTCCACTGCAGGGGACCCAGCGCAGACTGTCCCAACCTCCACTGAAAGGAGATGCAGGGAGAGGAGCTGGACGTGGGACAGGCAGTAATTCCAGTCTTCAGCAACTGTGGAAAATACAGTGATACGGAGAAAAGAAAAAGTATCAATGGAGAAATGGGAGACACAGCTGCACTAGCACTGCATTTGCTTCCTGCACTGGAAGAAAAGCCTTCAGATTTATTGAGTAAACTTGTATTAATAAAAACATCATAAGCTTTTCTAGTTTTATGTTACCAGTTATACTTTGATCTCATGAGATCAAAGGTTTTTTCAAAGGCAATGAAGACAGTTATTAGAGAAATATTTAAAGACAATGAATTAACAGCAACAGACATTTTCAAAAACTGGCTACGGGAAGCAGTTAACTTTCAATCTGAGCAGCCTTTCAGTTGGGTTTGGATTACAGCAAGCAATTTCTTTTAGCTGCTCTTTATTCAACACATTCAAAGACTGCATGTGAATTGGGATTTCTGCCAGCTCAGACCTGGCCTTTGTTTCATAAAAGAGAGCACACCTTGCCAGCACCGCTCTTGCAAGGAGTTTGGCAACTGGCCTTATTACATGAATCTGAGAACAAAAATCACTGCTTGTGTACTGCTTTTAGCTTTTATCACCACTACAAAAGTTCAGAAGTTGAACTACCCTTATCAGCAAATACCAGTCCTTCGCATCAAGAACATGCCTTAATGAACAAACTTTGTCACTCTCATTTGTTGGTACCTTAATACAAAAGTATCCCACTGAATCCTGGACATCTTCCAGGAATTGTTTTACTTAATGCAAGTATCAGAATCTGGTCCTAAACAAACAACTGCACATCACAACATACAAATTGCAACCATCACTGTCTCCATTTATTTTAATGAATCGTGCTTTAAGACCTAGCTACCGTGAGTTATTCTCATGTCTTAACTGCTCCACTAAAAATTGAGTTTTCATAATTAAGGGTATTACAGCCATACTAATTTGTTCCAGTCTTAGCCTTATCTATTTGTGCCATATCAAAATGACCTTGTGTGGAAATCTGCTTTGTGGGACGTGTCTTTGCTTGTCATCTTCCATCTAGTCTTTACACTTGCTTGTAGAGCTCAGCACATAGTTCACTAAACTCAATGGCACCTGATGTCCACCCTGAACACAGTGAGGCGTTCTGGTGTCACAGTCCGTTCAGGGGCCTGGAGGAGCTGAATTAAAGACTGCCTGGAGACACAGCGCATGCTTTTTGTTGCTAACTGTCCTGGTTCAGTTCGCCTGTCCTTTCCTTAGGATACTAAACATGAAGGCAGGCTGCAAACCAAACCTGGTGCATATCTTGACTCAGTTCCGGGAATCCAAGAGCAATAGGGTAGATTTGCTACCTATAAATCTTAGTTGTTTTGATACCCAGGAAATCTTCCAGAAAAAAAATGCATGGTAGACTTGTTGGCCTAACATGATGCTGCTACAAAAACAGAAACGGATGTACAGAGGAAGAGATGGGATAGAAGAGACAGAGGTTATTCCCCTTAACCCACGCCTACATGTTGCAGCCCTGAGTGTCTTTTCACTTGTCTGAACAAATGCAAACATCTACAGCTGGATTCATGGTGACTTCTCAGGAGAGACAGATTCACAGGAGCTTGTAAAATACAAAAATATCTGAGATTTTTTATGTCCAAAAGGTTCTGACAGCATACAGTGGAACACCTGGAAGTATCTGAATACACTGAAAATCTGCTATAGTCTTCTTACACCATCATGCATTTCTTTCAAAGCTTATGTAGCTTTCTAAGATCTAGCTCACTTAACGGCAGCGTAGAGTATTCACCAGTTTCTGATTATTTCTTTTCCCTGGGGTACTCTATTACTCACAGCTTCTTTCCCTACTAAGTACGCAAGTGCTCCTGCTTCTGTTTTACCTCCCCAGCAAGTAATACACTCGCTTTTCATAACTTCAACCAGTGGCCCAACTGCTAATCAAGCTCTCTGCCTTGGTTACGGATGTGTGTTTTTGTTGTATTTCGTTTCCTCCCTGTCACTGCAGCACTTGTCTACTTCACGCTAAGCCTTACTGCTGATCTAGAATATGCCTGGGCTGCCCCTTGTGTTTTATTCATGGCTTCTGGAAAAAGCCTCATGCGGAACTCTGATCAACAGAGTTATTAATATACAAAGGTAGATGGCAAGATTGAAAGCCGGTCTGAATTTATCAAAGCAGAAGGTGAAACAAAAAGATTTCCCAGCAAAATGCCACTGACATTTATATTAAAAGGGGAAACGAAGTCCAGGTCTGACATTTAAAAATAATGCCACCTCTGTAAAACCTAAAGCTCATTTTTTACAGGCACTGGGAAAGCTTCAAGGCAACTTCTCCTTTCCCTTCGCTAATTGTTCAGCCTTTCATCACAAATTATTTACTTCTTTGCCTTTTCCCTTTATTTAACAGTGGTATGGAAGAGTCCCTCTGCAAAGGGCAGTGCAGCAAGGTTTAGGTGAGTTGAAGAGATCTCAGTACAGGTAGCAGAGCAGCACATCTAATTCCTTTGGTGCTTATTTTAATAACATTTATCACAATGAACTCTTGAGTTATTAGAACATGAAATATGCAATACCATGCTTTGCCATTCAACATACTATTTATCTCCTCGTTGCTGTGATGAGGACATCATGACTTTTTTTTTAATAACTTCTTATCAGTCAGGTTCAGCCACAAACTGCTGGTTTTATTTCAAAACTCTGTACAGTAGGCACAGTCAGGAACTGATGCCTGATTTCTCTTTGTTACCAAGAAAAACAAAAAACAAAACAAAACAAAACAAAACAAAACAAAAAAAAAAAAACCAAGCCACATGTCAGAGTCACTCATCAACAAAGTTCCATGCAGGTGAAAGGCAGGGAAAGGAGATCTCACCTAACAGAGACCTTGTTCCCAGGCTTTTTGTCTCTTCTCATATAGGCAAATGCTTCGCAGATTCATGGAGTAAAAAAGCAGGGATATTTCTTCAGCAGGGGCACTCCTCTGACCTTTGGTTCTGCCTTCTCTTCACATTAAAGAGTTAGTCCGTTAATCCAATGTCTAATCTTTCCTTAGAGACCATGTTTTCTAAAAATCTGATCCTAAGAAGGATCATTCTTAGCATCAGACTTACAGGGTTCTTTAGACGCTTTGTTACTTGAAACACAAACCTCAGCAATAGACACAATTTCAGTGGAAAATTTAACAGCAGACCCCACGCTCTGGATGGAGCTGTTTTCTGCCAGCCGTTCCCGCTAACCTTCTTTAACCTGCTGATGGGAGTACGAGGTGGGAGGGTGTTGAAGGCTTTCTGAAGGTGATACATGGGTGTCTTCCCTGAGCAAGGTGTTCCGCTGTCAGAGAAGGAAATCGCTTTGTTGTTTCTCACCATCTGCACTTTGTTGCAGTTTTAGTTGCGATTGCCTACACACTTAACCTATTGGATTATTTCTTTGAGTATTTTTGCAGGAGTGGAAATTTAACTCCTCTTAAGGCATCTCCAGTGTTAAGGAGAAGGGGAAAGACTTTGGGAGTGCATTTTGTGTCTTCCCAGTGGGATGCTGATGCTCTAAACTTTTCTTTCATGGTGTGTGACGTGAATCTCCAAAACCAAACAACAACAAAACAAAAACGAAAGGCTTTTGCTGCTGTCTCCCATGACATTCTGCTAGCAAAGCTGAGAAAGTGTGGGATAGAGGAGTGGACAGGTGGGCTGGGAACTGGTTGACTGGCTGAGCTCAGAGGGTGGTGATCGGTGGCACAGAGTCCGGCTGGACACCTGTGACTAGCGGTGTTCCCCAGGGGTCGGTGCTGGGTCCGGTCCTGTTCAACATCTTCATTGACAACCTTGATGAGGGAATGGTGTCTGCCCTCAGCAAGTACGCCGATGACACAAAGCTGGGAGGAGTGGCCGACACGCCAGAAGGCTGTGCTGCCATTCAGCGAGACCTGGACAGGCTGGAGAGCTGGGCAGGAAGAAACCAGATGAGGTTTAACAAGAGCAAGTGTAGAGTCCTGCACCTGGGGAGGAACAACCACATATATCAGTACAGGCTGGGGGATGACCTGCTGGAGAGGAGCTCTGAGGAGAAGGCCCTGGGGGTCCTGGTGGACGACAGGTTGGCCATGAGCCAGCAGTGTTTACAGATATCTTAAGTGTGGGAGACAGAGAGATGTGACCAACCTCTTTTCAGTGATTTTTGGGGACAGGACAAAGGGCAATGGCCACAAAATGGAGCATGGGAAGTTCCACACCAGCATGCGAAAGAACTTCTTTACGGTGAGGGTGATGGAGCACTGGGACAGGCTGCCCAGGGAGGGTGTGGGGTCTCCTTCTGTGGAGATATTCAAGGCCCATCTGGACGCCTACCTGGGCAGCCTGCTGTAGGGAACCTGCTTTGGTAGGGGGGTTGGACCCGATGATCTCTGGAGGTCCCTTCCAACCCCCACAGTTCTGTGATTCTGTGATCTTGATCTAGCTGAACATCTAGCGTATCTTGATCTGAAGTGTCTGGAGTACTTCAGCCCTAAATAAATCACTAATTTCTCTCATTGGGAAAGCGGTGCAAGTAACGTCCCTCACTGTACTTTTATGTCCAGCTACTGGATTTTGTAGAGGTGGAGCCTTCTTTCAGAAATCTCCTCATGCATTGGTACTTGCAAGCCTCCTGCCTCTAAGCCTACTTTGGTAAATGACACTATTAATAGTTATGAATGTTGTGTAAATATTACAATGCCTTTCTCCCGGGAAACCTCTGGTGCCCCAGTGGTAGAGCTGGCCTTGCACTGTCCCTGCCCTATCACAGGGAGCAGCCCTGCCACGTGCTGCGGCACCAGCCCAGTGCTGCCATGTGTGCTGCCACCCCTAGCACATAAGATAACCCAGACCTGGCTAGTGTAAACCCTGGGAGGGCTCTGGTGTTTGTGACAGGCCCAAGCAGCAGCACACATTCCTCTTGAGGGCTCCACAGCTGTACAAAGCCGAGAAGAGCAGCTGTAGCAATAAGTCTTAAAAGCCATTCACTGTGTTCAAATCTCATTTATTTCTCTGCTCACTTCAAACCCGATAGGCTCTAGCCCCCCTTCCTTTATCAGCTTTTAGCCTCCCCCCCCCCCCCCCCCCCCCCATCAGACAGATATTTGAGCTTTACTTATATACTTATAACTCCTTCTACTGGCAACAAAGTGGTTGAAAAAAAATAAATCTCCAGTATTAGTTTCCTTTTTGCATACTTGTTCTCACTCAAGGGTACTTAGGAAACTATTCTACTTGTCACAGTACAGTAACCCGGCACTTTGGGAATCATAATGTATCCTCTCATAGCTCTGGTGGATAAATAGCTATAATTTTCATTAGTCCTCCTTGAGTAAGCTTTCCTATTGAAACAAGAGACAAGGCAGACTGTGAGGTTCTCTGTTGCTAAAACTATGGCTTTGTATTGCTAACTGGTAAGATACGATGGAATGATAGAAATGATAACAAAGCCAATCAATATACTGCCCTGAATGAACACATTATACACAGCAGACAACGAGCTTCATTTGTAACATGCTGATGGTGACCTGGTAGCATATTCTACCAACTGCTCTCTGTGGAGGTCTTAAAAAGATGAGGCCCCGCCTCGTTTCTGTGGGGTTAACACTGTGGATTCCTACCTGGAGGGGCAGCCACCCTGTCCTAAGTCTCTTACAGGAGGAGGAGCTGGGCCTTTGCTCCTGGGGATGCCAGAGATGGGCTGTCCATGTGTCAGAGGATGTCGTTATACAAGAAATGAAGAATCTGGTTCGCAGATGCAGAATGTGCTGTGAACATGGGTAAATACCCCTCTGTCAAAAGATCAACAGTGTTTAAAACAGTAACAATGGTGGGAAGGTTCAGCATCTCAATGGCAGGAACAATCTAGAACATCTTCATATGTGCAGTTATCCATAATTAAAAAGAGCACTGAAGTACACAGAAATTACATGGAAATTAAACATTAAGTAAAACCCTGAGGGGCTTTTCACTTTATAGAACAGATAATAGAAAGGGTCACTTTCTATTATCACAGAATCACAGAACTGTAGGGGTTGGAAGGGACCTCCAGAGATCATCGGGTCTAACCCCCCTGCCAAAGCAGGTTCCCTAGAGCAGGCTGCCCGGGTAGGCGTCCAGATGGGCCTTGAATATCTCCACAGAAGGAGACCCCACACCCTCCCTGGGCAGCCTGTCCCAGTGCTCCGTCACCCTCACCGTGAAGAAGTTCTTTGGCATGTTGGTGCGGAACTTGCTGTGCTTGTGGCCATTGCCCCTTGTCCTGTCCCCACAAACCACTGAGAAGAGGTTGGTCACATCCCTCTGTCTCCCACACTTAAGATATCTGTAAACATTGCCATGATCCCCTCTCAGTCTTCTTTTCTCCAGGCTGAACAGACCATAATGCCTACATTTATGAAGTTTTAATGTGATTTAGCCCTGCTTTGGGGGGGGGAGAGGGTTGGGGGCAGGTGGACCAGAGGACCTTCATGGGTCCCAGCCAGCCTAAGTTATTCCATGACTTTCTGAACCAGTATCAGAGGTTTACTTATGAGTATTTTCTATGACATCCCTTACCAATCCAGAAAACATCTATTTATGCCTATCACAATGCTGGTAACACCTATCAACAATCTGCTAGCCCTCTGCAAAGCCACCTTGATGCTAACTAAATACAACCCAAAGCCAAGAAACCTAGCAAACATGAGAAACATTGTTTAGAAAAGACATTTTCTTTCCAGACACGTATGCAAGCACAGAAAATGGATCCTTCTCCCAGCTGGAGCAGATTTCAACTCAAACATTAGATATCTGAAAGAACATTGTAATTGACAAATTATTATGGAATAATGTTTACTACTAAATATATCTTTATGGATTTCTCAAGTCTTGCTGTGTTTCTAAGGGCATTAATCCGATCTCTTAATATCTCAGTTATCTACAAACAGAAGCCAGCAGCCTTTGATTAAGTAATTAGTTATGTCAGTAGGCAGAAATCATCAGCAAAATCGTACCTTCCTTTAGTATAAAAGAAATAAAAAATCCAAGAAGAACAGACTTATAGTAAAAATAGTAAGTCCATTTATTATTCACCAATATTCCCCTTGGCATTTTGTACCCCTCTCGGGCTGGCATAGATGTTTAACAGCCCCCGCGTTGATTCTCCCATGGGACAGAGGACAACACACCCCTCTCTCCCTGCAGTGAGTGACAATCCAGAAATGTGAGATTGTGTGGTCATGTTTACCTAACTGACTTATCCTTGGCTATAGGGGGAGATGTGGTCTGGCCTCAAAATCTGTTAAAAATTCTCAGCAGGGTAACAGAACCCAGAAAATGCATTGATCTGTCAGACCACATTCACAGAAAGGGGCATCACTGAATGTTTCCTTCTGCTAAGGAATTCATTTAGAAGAAGTATACCTAACCTCTGTCGTTTTTTTCCATTCACTTATAAAAAGCACAATAACCACATCTTAAAGGCTGAATCGTGAGAGCAATCTTGAGAACTAATAACATGAAAGCCAGTATTGAGGAGACTGGGGTGAGGAAACAGCTACGCAGCTGCTATTCCTGTAAACGCAGAGAGCACGAAGCCTGCTCATTTCCTTGCGGGCCAGAAACGATGCTCGGGGGATGTAAATTCCACTAGCTTCAAATTAGAACCAGATCACAATGGTTTACAGTCCACTCCTCTGCTTTTGAGTGATCACTGTATCATATCACTGTTTATGAGAAGTCAGTTTTATTTCCAACTATTCTACATGATAACATTTGACAATTTGTTACCTTCACGTTGTGCCTCGCACTGTGAATAGAGCGCATGCAGCAGCAGATCTCTGCTTTCCCCTCTGTTACGTGCTTTTCCTCTCTGGCAGCACACAGACTCTGATGATGTCTCTCTTTAAATGCCTGCACATCATTCATTGCTGTCCCTACACACTGCGATGGATTTGTGCTTTAACATGGCTGCCTCTAAGCAGAGCTTTGACTTGCCTGCAATAGGTGCTGTCTAGTATGTAAAGGATCGGCGCTTTGCCAATTTTATTTTGCAGTCAAACAAAACCTACTTATTATTAGTGCTGCGTTACAGTTGGGCAGTGAATACTTTTATAAAGCTGATCATGTTCCTCACACATCAGCATGGAGAAAGTAATGTAACAGCAATAGCATGCTGATCCAAGCCCCAAAGGGATTCTTGAAGTGTGTGGTCTGTTTGGTGGTTTTCAATCTTTCCTTCACTGTTATCTCAATCTGACAAAAGAGAAAAGACCTTTCTCCTATTCAGCAAGCAAAGCAGCCTGTCATGCCCTGCAGATAGTTGCCTAAAGCTCAGAGCCAGTAAAAAAACTTCATGGTCTAGTAAATCTCTGCTGCTCACCTTGACAAAGGAGTCCTCTGTGAAACAGTATGGCCTATGCCACAGGGAAAGTCAAAACTAAATGATAATGGCTCCATCTGGTATTAAAACTTCACATGTGGTGGATTTTTTATGTCTTTTATTGCAGTCATGACGAGATGTTCAAGAGTAACTTGGGTTCTGGAAGACCCCTTTTCCTACCTAAAGATTATCAATGTGGTAAAAAAAAAAAAGATAGGACTGCAATCAGTGTTTGTGTAAATTTCACACATTTTCAGCATGGCTGCAGAACAGCTTTAGAATCTGTTTCAAAGTAACATAAAATGGCTTTGTAATTACAAAAAAGATTTGAGATGATTGAAGTCAAGTACAGTTTCTGAAAAGCATCCTATAAATGTCTTGGCATTACAGAGCCCTGGATGTTTGTTTTATGTTCTATCTTGGGAACAGATAAAGTCTGCTTTTTTTTTTCTAGACAATAATGTTTGCTATAAAGCGTAATGAGAAAGTTAGCTGGATGTAGCAGGGGAAGTGTCCTCATGTTCATAAAATATGTTCTGAGCAGCAGGCAACCTTCCTTGTTAAACAGCTGCTGGGCAGGTAAAGCCGCAGTAACTGAGGGGGAGCAGGTGCGTGGGAATACAGCCTTGGGATTCAGGGAAGCAAAGCAGCAATCCCTTTGCTGTGCAGCCCCTTGACTTGTGCAGCAAGCCTGGGGGCACAGTCCCAGCCCATGGTGCTGCTCACCAACGCCAGGAGCACTCAGAGGCCAACACAGAGCAAGTGGGCAGCAAGGGGCCACTTACCGAGCAGAAATGTGGCAGGAGAAGTGGCAACATGTAGCCTAAGAGCAATCCGAAGAGACTTCAAGGAATTGGGACGGATGATTAGGAACTCAGGTGTGCAAGTCGTCTCCATTCTCCTCAGTACTGCCAGGAACAGAAGGATACGGTACATTAACCCGTGGCTCCACGGCTGGTGTCACTGCCAACATTTCGGGTTCTCTGGTGACAGGAAGCCTTACATGGCACCAGGCTTGCTGGCATTGGACAGGATTCATCTTTCCCAAAGGGGGAAGAGGGTCGTTGGTCATGAGCTGGCAGGGCTCATTGATTGGGCTTTGAACTAGATTCGATGGGGAAGGGAGATACCATCAGGGATGCTGGTGATAAGGTACAGGAGGCCATGCCATCCCCCTCACACCTGCTGAACACCGCAGCTGACAAACAATGCCCAGAGCCTAGAGAGGGAACAGAGCTTAACACAGGAGAGCTACCATAGGCCCACAGGGACAAGTTATAGTTGCCCCATCCAGAAAGGCAGCCGCATTGGGAGCCCAAGTCTAATGCCCCTGTGTAAACGCACGCAGCATGGGGAATAAACAAGGGGCACTGGCGGTGTGCGTGTGGTTGCAAGGTTATGATCTCATCACAATAACTGAGACATGGTGGGGCAACTCCCACGTCTGGAATGTGGCCGTGGACTGCTTTGTGCTTTTCACGAGGGACAGGCCAGGAAGGCGAGGTGGTGGAGCTGCTCTTTACGTGAGTGAGCAACTGGAATCTACGCAGCTCTGCAGAGGGGGAGATGCAGTGCAAGCCGAGAGCCTGTGGGTGAAGATTAAAGGGCAGGCCAACAGGGGTGACACAGTGGTGGGTGTTTATTACAGGCCCCTGGATCAGGAGGAAGAAGTGGATGAGGCCTTCTACAGGCAGCTGCAAGTTGCCTCACGTTTGCAAGCCCTGGTTCTTATGAGGGACTTTAACCACCCCGAGATTTGCTGGGGACACTACACAGCTCAGAACAAACAGTCCAGGAGGTTACTGCAGAACACTGCAGGTAACTTCTTGAAGCAGGTGGTAGGTGAGCCAACAAGGAGGGGGCTGCTGCTGGAGCTGGTACAAACAGAGATGGTCTAGTTGGAAATGTGAAGGTTGAGGGCAGTCTCGGCTGCAGTGACCAGGAGATGTTGGAGTTCAAGATCCTGCAAGAAGGAAGCAGGGCAAAAAGTAGGACCACAATAGTGGATTTCAAGACTGCTAATTTGACCTCCTCAAGGACCTAATTGGAGGAATCCCCTGGGCCAGGGTCCTAGAGGGAAACGGAGCCCAGGAGAGTTGGCTAATATTCAAGAACAACTTCCTGCAAACTCAGAACACTGACAGAGAATGCAGGGATGCAATAAGGAAGGCCAAGGCCCATTTAGAATTGAATTTAGCAACAGACATCAAGGACAAAGCTTGACGGCATGAAGAATTTCCATGTATCTCAGGGAAGACAGCCCAGTTGTTGGATCTTGGTGTCAGTGATTTTATTAGTCAGACTCTGGGGGGCACTAGGATATCACAGTAAAAGACACGGGATAGAATCACTGCTGTTTCCCACACTCATATTTGCAGCTATTCAGATTTTGAGTGTAAAATCAGAGCCAACAGTGATTAAGTTTCAGATGAGCCTCATCATGCTTCAGAATTCCCCTTCTTCCACTTCTATAAACTCTCTCTGGGTCTCCTCAGCTGGGAAACCAGCACAGAGATCTCCGGAGAAAATGCTTATCTTCAGCTCTAAAACTGAATATGAAACATAAAACCACAATATTTTCTGCTATCTGTTAAATACTTAAAGCGTACTACAACCTCAGCTGGAATAGCAGGAGTGAGGACATAGGCTGATGTGCTGAATCTCACAGCTGGTCCATCTGCATTGCTTTTCCCTTCCCCTGCCCTTCACAACATAGTAGTTCAACTCCTGATCCCAAATAAACATGGAGAACACAGAGAAAGAAGCAGGTCGCCGTTTCTTCACATGGCTTATGCTCATATATTACTTTTTTTTTTCCCCACTCAGCAGCACAGGTTAGGGTTGCAGTTTTCTTACAGTCTTTGTCTTCCTCTCTTCCCTAATCATCTCAGCTTTCAAGGACAAAATACCAAAGCGTTTATTAATTCCAATGAGTAAATTGCTCCTAAAGAGAAGTTGATAATGGTAGGAAAAGTATGATTTGAGGTAGTGGCAGGGAGACTTTCTAGGACACCAGCTGCCTGGAACACCCACACAGTCATTCACCCTGGAAGTAACTAGAAACCACTGCCATCAGAACAGCAATAATAAATACATTCAGTTCCAAAATACACATTTCAGCCTGGTACTTTCATGGACTGTATGATACCATCCCATCTTCCTGACCATCTTATATGGTTAGCCAACATGGAAAGAATGGCAAACATTGTCAGCAAAGTTATGACTTGTAATGTAAGCAACAAACCTCCATGTAACTCCTTATCATGCAAGACAAACATACCACAGAATTTGTGGAATTTGCACACACACTAACTACTTGAAATGGCAGTTGTCTGCTAGCGGTCTGAAGACCAAACAATCATACTCACTATATTTAAATAAACCATACTTCTACTTAAATGTATAGACTTTTAAGGGGAACTGAAAACCAGGAAAATCTCTTCAAATTAATCACTGCAAATTATTCAGTCAGTTACAATTCTAGGCATTTGTGCTTTGGAGAATGAAAAGCATGCAATTTATTTGTCTGACTCTCACAAACTGTCCACCCATTCCTTTAAACTCTCTTTTCACTTTGCTTTACGGAGACTGTTAGACAGCTCTACAAAAGAGTGCTAACAACAAACCGAGCTTCCCAGCGTACACTGAGCAGAAACTGGAACTTCTAGGCGAAACCTCCAAGAGGGAATATTTTTTGGCATCTTTGATAATTGCAGTCGCTATTGTCTTTAATTTCTAGATTTAAAGCAGAAGGAGGTGGGGAAAGAAAATCCTTTTTCGCAGACTGGTATTTTCATCCGAGGATATTATCTAACTGTAATTTATGCTTTAAAGCACTTCAAAAGGAACTGATATTTTTATAGATGTCTGAACTCTCAGAACCTGTACAGTTGCCAGCTGTTAATACTCAGGAGAAATAGGAAATCAGTTATTTAAAACCAAAAAGAAATGAAAACAAAAATCCAACCAACAAAGCATACAAAGAGAATTTTAATTTGACCTTTGTCTTTAATCCAAAGTCAGAAACTATTTGTCTGAAAATGAGGTAATTGCAGACTCCATTCGATCCCACTTGGTGGCTGAGAGAGCAGATGTGTATCTGAAGCCAAGCACAGATGAAACCAGGATACAAATATGTAGCATAACAAGCCCTGTAACGGCCTTTATTTTGGTAAAAGAATCAATAGCCTGTGCTTCTATCACAGTAGTGCAAATGAACCAGGCAGAGCATATGTATGTTAATGCACATCTATACAGCCCCTGTCACCATAACAGGCTTCAGTGCACATCATTCAATCTCTGCTTTTGATATGCAAGAAACTGTCATTTGTACTGTCACTTCCACATGGTACCCTCTGGAGTTGTTCTGATGGGACGTACCAAGTTCTCTTAGAAGCTGTATCAGGAGCCAGATTATGCTGCCCTTCACTTTCCCGGGTAGTACAGCTCACCTCAAATCACCGTGCAAACAGACACGATTCCGTAGGGAGTAATGGAATAATCAAACAGCAATGAATGACAGCGCTTGGTCTACAGAGGGAATACAAGGCTGCACACTGGGGCAGCTGTTTTCACAAGAAAGGCCTTGTGCCACAGTGTGTTCTCAGGTGCTATGCGGTGCCCAGATGCAACTAACTTTTCCAGGGCTTAGCCTCTGGCACTTAAGATTTCTCCAATGCTGTTGTCCTCTTTGTGAGACCAGCCTAAACTCAATTGCTATTCAAGGAACTCCCTAGTCAAGGAGCAAGCACACTTCTACACCCACAGGCCACTACACACCTATCCCTTACCCAGCCCATAGTCTTCTGAGCCCTCCTGCTTCTTCCCCCAAGGATGACACAAAGACCAAGTAGCATACCTGTCTCAGAACTCCTCGGCTCAATACTTTTGTTTTATTTCAAGTGGACTAGAAAAACACATTTCTTACATCTAACAAACAATGCTCTTCAGCGTATCCCAGCAGTAACTGCCGAGAGCAACAACACACTGCACATGCAGCTCAGTCACCCCCCGCCAAACAAGTGCGCGAGAAGCCGAACCCAAACGAAGTGCCCCTGCTTTCGACACCTGGCACCTGCTGCCCAAAGGCAGCCTGCCGCTGAGAGGCTGTGCCGTCTGGATCGCCTTTCCCCCTCCCTGGAGTGAGCGCTGAACACAGCGAACCCACCACCCTTGCTTGGCCCCATTTCCCCGGTCACCCTGTGCCTCCTGCTCCAGAAGCAGTGATTTGCTCCTGCTCACAGCGTGTCGGAGATGACCTGCGCAAGGAGCAAACAGGCCCTGGGCACAGAGCATGGGAGGGCCCCGTCTGATCAACTTCTCATCACCTCTCCCTACTGCAGCTGCTGAGAAGCAGACAACCAGCCACAGCATTACCGTTTTAATCATAGTTTTGTTCACTCTCCACAGAGCAGTAATAAAAGGTTCAACTTGGGGGGGTAGGAATACTGCAACTCGTCATTCCCACCAGGCATACATCTGGCCCTTAATTACCCTATGGTATTTATATAATCAAAAAAATATTCAACTTGTATGACTGATCACGTTGGAGTAGTGGAACGCATTAGCAAATAAATAGCAAAACACACAAATTTGTCAACAGATGGATTACAACCCAATGTAATTAAATGCAAAATAGTTCTGCTTTTAAAGCAATTGCCCATAAATTAGCCTGTCAGCAAATGTATGCAACTAATTGCATGAAAAAAATAAGCCATAAGACAATATTATCTGCACATAGTCTTTCCAAACAATGTAGAAATGATTGGGTATGTTATTAATTGAAAAGAAGTCAAACTGCATTAGTTTAATTGCTCTTTTTTGTGCAAACCTATTAGAATAATTTATACCATATTTACTCCTTTTTACATTTGATGATAGGTATTTAAGCCTTGTTTGTAGGCTAACAATAACAATATCACCTTTTCCTTGGCTTTATAAATGCAGTAAGAATGCTACGCTTGTCCATGGCAGCGGTGAGCTACGCCTGCATCCCATGAGGGTTTAAGCGGAATGGCAACTAAGCTGTCTTTGAAGCTACATTTCCTTCAAAGTGAACCAAAGGGCATGGTGGAAATCAAAGGCTGCAAGGAAATCACCATTTGCTTGTTTGTAGAAAGGAAAGACTAAAGAACTGAAAGCACATTCTACAAGCTGTGTATTGACAATGCTATGGGCAGCCCTGACCAAAGCAAATTTAGAGCACCCAGCTTCACCATTCAGAGTCTGGCTGTAAGACACCTAATTGAAGGTCTAATCCTCTGATTTTCAGCCCGTGATCTACCAAGGCTCTATGGGACACCGATAAAGAAACTATGAAAGGTTACTCAGGAAAGACAGGCTGTTTGCTCGTATTTGCTGTGCAGGATTAGGATTTTATGTGGAAAAATAGTGTCGGTTCACTACCCCAAAATGGCTGGAAAACCAATGGCAGCCCAAGGCTGACAGACATTAACACAAAGATCGCATCGATTCCAGGAAGCGCTCCTTAAGTTCTCAATTCAAGAGAGATATATACCGGGTTGAAGTCAGATCTCCTGCTGGTATAAACAGGGAGAGCCTCTGCTGACATCTGAGGAACCACACTGAAAGAAAGATCACAGCTGTGATGCATTTCATGTACCTAATCAAACATCTGTAATCTGAGTATGGGTAATGAACTGCTCACAGACAACTGGTGAACTAAGAATCATCCATGTAAATTATTCAGTGACTAATTTTGACTAATGAATATGATTAAGAAAAAATGAAATCTATTTACTTTACATATATTATGCTTTTTTTTTTTCCTTTCTCTACATAAATTAAAACTGTCAGAAAAGTAAGAAAAAACAGAATTGCATACAGAAAGGATCATTTTGGTGGCAGAACCATATATCCCTCCCAAAAGCTTACAATCAAGAAAACTCGTCAAATAAACCAAAAGGCAAATACTGCTGATCCAACAGCTGATCCAGTGCGCTGCAGATTTTAACCAAAGCAATGGATACAGGGGGCTCCTGAAGCAGAGCCTTGCCTGTTACCGAGCAGCCTGGCAGTCAGAACTGCCTGGGAACATGGAGAATCGGGCTTCAAATTCATCCCCTTGTTCAGCATCGAGAACGAAGTCTAAATCATTAGGCCACAGAATATCCATGGTGGACAAGTTCCTTATTTCTCTGCTGATGCCATTTAATTTCATACAGAGTAACTGTACATTTCTTGGATGAATAAAGAAGAGAAAATGAGAATGCTTCTGTGATGGAACCGTGGTTCAGTCAGCCAGAGCATGCCTGCAGCAGCCTCCAGCCCAGTGGATATCTAATAACAGTACATGAAGTACAGCAGCCTGGTACTTTAACAGGGTGTTATTACACCCTTCATCTTTACAGCTTAACCCCAAAAAACAAATATAAAATAACCCGTTTGGTCAGTGTTTGCAGGTAGTTACAGAATGCCACAAGCCACACTGTGAATGCAGGAATGAGTCCTCCCAGCCCTGCCATGCTTTGTGTTTCTGATCCAGGACTCTCTGAGATCTGCCATTGCCTTCAGGGAAGGGGAGAACAATGAAATGAGGGTGCTCACAGGTGTCTCCACTGTAGGGTTTGGCACTTGAGCACACAAGTATTTGAGCAGATATGGAACGGACAGGGGAGAACCTGTTGTTCCTTCCATAATAAACTGAAATTCCTACTTTTAAAATGGGAACTGATTTATCATCAGAGAATAAAGCCACATCAGTCTCCACACCTAGGGCCTGCAGCAGTTTGGTACATGGGTTTGAAGCTGTGTACCTTTACACACAAGGGATATTCAGTTGTCAAACCTGTGGGAATCACTTAATGTGACGGAGACCGCTGAAAACACAGCTCCTGCTTTGAATAAGTGAGCACCATGGGATCCCTGAAGACTCTCTTAAGCTCCCATATACCCATCTGGGATTAAATAGAAGCAATTCTTGTGCTATCTGTTGCAGATTCATGGGGATCTGGAACTGTTACAAAACCACTTACAGCCCTCCAATCGATACTCTAAAACCTTCCTAATTTGTCACAAAAAAGAGGAGACTTCTGTCAAAGTTAGCACATTTTCACTACCCAGGAGGAAGAAAAACAGGGTTAAGGTTTTCTCCTTCTGCTATTCAGGTTTGAAAGATACCACTTTACCACAATGGATCAAGATAATATTAATAAACTGACCAGTAAATTAAAGAAGCCTTTGGTATTGCAAAGATTGTTGCCACTTTTCTTGCACTGCATTTACTAAGTAGTTTTGAGAAAAACAAACAAACAAAAACAACACAAAGCTATTAAGGAAAATTCCTCGATTCAGTCAATGCAAAGGAAAAAAAGATAAACTGAGGGAAAAGAATTGCAGAAATAAGGGTAGCACATCGGAGGTCTCTACTCCCGTTCTTGTTAGTTTGGAGCACTGTTCTTGGCACAAGATTTACCTTCAAAATCCTCCTTTTACTCTGTTGGAATTACTGGTTGCACTTTTCTCAACGTGAGAGTTTTCTCCTGAGAAATCTGCATTATATGAGGTTTGGGAACGTGATCAGAAATTTTATTTAGTGACAGCTGCTCTTTCAGCCATCCTCCTATTTTCTTCAGACCTGCAGGGCTGGGGAAAGCCAGTCAGGCAGAGCTGGAGCAGCGTCAGGGTTTATCGTGTTGTGAGGTATTAAGGTTTCCTGAAGTCCTGCAGGAGGCATTAGGGATCCTTCCAGAAACCTCCCAATACCTGTGCAGGTGCTGCAGAGCAAAGGAAACACCCTCATGGAGCCTGAGCAAGCCTTTGCAAGGAGGCTTCCCAAAAGAGAAAAAATATTTTTTCCCTTTCTCAATACATCCAACCAAATGGTCAGAAACAAGCACAGACTTGCTTCCCAGCTGGCAACTTCTCAATTAATGCAGCAAGCATCTCAGGATGCCTCTTGATTAGGGAAAGTGAGCAGCAGAACGAGAGAGACTCCAAGAGCCTTGAGAAACACTTGACCCAGCCTGGGGAGGAATTTCACAAGGTTTGAGCTGTCTGCTGAGGTGAACTTAGGCCCTATTTATAAAGAATTCAAAGGTATTCAAGCAAGTTGAGAAGTAAATTTCTCTTTAAAAAAAAAAAAAAGAAGTGTTCTTTAATATCTTTATGGATGATCTGGACGAGGGGATTGAGTGCACCCTCAGCAAGTTTGCAGACGACACCAAGTTAGGTGCGTGTGTCGATCTGCTCGAGGGTAGGAAGGCTCTGCAGGGGGATCTGGATAGGCTGCACCGATGGGCCGAGGCCAACTGTATGAAGTTCAACAAGGCCAAGTGCTGGGTCCTGCACCTGGGGCACAACAACCCCAAGCAGTGCCACAGAGATTTCATACACATTTCAGCAAGAGACCTTAGGCAGAGTATAGCTGAAAGGAGAATGGCATTGCCTGCAGGAGGGCCCTTCCGCATGTGGACAGCCTCCTAGCTAGAGAGCAAGGCTATGGCCTTAAGATCAAGCAAGCACAGCCGCATCCCTGGCTGCATGGAAGAAGAAGCCACGGTCTTGACAGTGTAAGTCTTCATGTACCCATGTACCTATGTACATGAAGAGAGCAGGTAGGGCCTTCAAAGTAAAAGCAAGCACTTAATGCTGGTGAAGGTAAAAAAATGAAAGCAAACAAACAAAAACAAGCAAAAGGAACCACCAGAAAGATGCAGAGAAATCTTGCGTGGCTGAACCAGCCTGCAGGTGACAGAGGAGGAAGCACTTTAGCTGGCTGCAAGAAGAAACCTCTGTAAAAGTCAGAGATGACAATGCTGTTCAGCTGGTGAAAGCCCAAGGAGAATGAGAGATGTAGTGGATACACTTCAGACTGGAGCGTGAATCAGCTGTAGCCGAGACATTACGATTTAGAGAAAAGATGGTCAGAGATTGGTGCCCAAATTAGGGACCCAAGTGTCAGGGAGAGTGCTGGCACTTTCCATCTTAACTGCTGAAGAAGAGGCAGGGAAGTGCTTTTGTTATTCGTAGTATGACACTTCCTTTCTGGGCTTTAACATGAGTAATCTGGATGCATGCACTCAAAAAAACCAAAACAAACAAACAAAAAAAAACATCAAGATTTGCCAATGTGGGTGGATAAACCTGTCATTACTAAAATGAATCCATTAACTAAGATGCTTTATAAACTCCAGATGATCTCTCTCCTATTATCTCCTGTAAGGAGATTAAATTTTTTCATTGTTGCTTTTATGCAATTTCTTTGGAAGGGGAAATGGCTCAAGGTTAAATTGAAAAGCCTTTTCCATCCAATAAAGATGCTATATTAATTTTCCCTCATCTTAGAAACAGTATATGGCCTTGTGAGATATAAAGGCTGCAAGTGTGCTTCTTTCTAGTCTCCTTGCTGCTCTGTTTAATAATGGAACAATTCCTTGTGCAGCCATCTGCTGTACTGTACTGCTCTGGTAGGGAGCAAGACTGCCCATGTCACTTCCAACCACTTTTATCCTGTACAGGTTGAATTTAAGTGGATTTAAGTTTGCAAAATAAATCTAAAATCTTGGAAACAAGTGGTTAAGCCCTCTCTTGCAAATTAGGGGTTCAGTAACTCTGTTCTTCTCTTTAATTTATTGCCTCTGAGAAAGGAAGTAGAGCAACGTTTCACTCCTGGCAGAAGTTTACAGGGAGAGTTTCTGGACTTAGGTCACTGTAGCACAATTAGCGACCGTGAATTCTGGCCTGTTGTGTACAAACCCTGCCTTGGATTTTAGCATATACATGTATGTGTCCTGTTGCCGCCCCCCCCCCCCCACTTGCATATATATATATACGTACACCCTCTGACCCAATGTTACAGCTGAAATAGAAATCCTGACAATTCCTCCCTAATAGCTAGCTACTGCATCCCCTACCCTACCCTGGACAGCTGGATTTAGGGCTTTCCAAATTCTTTAATGAACATATTCCTTTGGCCTTCCCCAAAGCTGATTATAAACCATCTTTTCTCATGTCCTGGTTTCAGTTAGGACAGTTATTTTTCCTCCTAGTAGCTGGTAGGGTGCTATGTTTTGGATTAGGATGAGAAGAGTGCTGATAACATGCTGATGTTTTAATTGCTGGAGAGCAATGCTTACACTATGCCAAGGACTTTTCAGCTCCTCGCTCTGTCCTGCCAGCGGGCAGGCTGGGGGTGCAGCAAAAGCTGGGAGGGGACAAACCCAGAACAGCTGACCCAAACTGGCCAAAGGGGTATTCCATACCATCTGACGTCATGCTAAACAATATATAGGGGTGGCTAACCGGGCTGGGGGGGCCGGCTGCTCAGGGTTGGGCTGGGCATCGGTCAGCGGGTGGTGAGCAATTGCATTGTGCATCACTTGTTTGTACATATTATTATTATTATCATTATTATTTTCTATCTTAATAAACTGTCTTTATCTCAACCCACAGGCTTCACTTTCCCGTTTCTCTCCCCCATCCCAGAGAGGGAGGGGGGAGGGTGAGCGAACGGCTGTGTGGTGTTTAGCTGCCAGTCGGGTTAAACCACAACAGCTCTTTTGGCGCCCAACGTGGGGCACGAAGGGTTGAGATAACGACAGATCTAATCAGAATGTTGATTGCTTTAATATCAAGTCTGCTGTGGCTGTATTCCAAACTGAATTTTATAGCACGTTACTTGCTGTATGTGATCCCTGTCGTGCTGTTTATCCTCTCCGGGCCCTGGTTTAAGATCGTTATGGTACTGTGCTGTGTAGCAATAGCTTACGATATGATGAAATATCTGGCCATGACTCTAACTTGGTATTTGTACGCAGCACTGTCGTCGACTCTGTACTTTGGAAACTATATCTCGGAAACTATTAACAATTACACCTACTGCCTTTTTCCATCAGGGAGCCAGTCTGTGAAGGGGACAGGGAAAGATATTTTTCCTTACTTGTTCACTCTCCCTTTCTCCTTCAGCACCCTCTTATCCCCCGAGCTAGTTACGATAGCTCTCCAAGATGTTGAATATCCTTGGGATACTCAGACCAGCATGTTCTTGTTGTTATGTCTCTTGAATGCGCTTCAGGTTTTGTTCAAGGTTAAACAACTACTTAGGAATCTCATGCAGAGATCTGTCCTGAGGCGGGATAATTGTGAGTGGCAGGGAGTGTGGGAGGATATGGGCAGGTGGCTAGAGCAGTGGGCACCTCCGATGTTTTGTAGATTCACCCCTGAACAACTGCAAAATCCTAAAAAACTGGTAGAATGCTTGCAAAAAGAGTGTCATGACTCTGGCAGTTCCAAAGTGACACAACTCACTGTAGCATGTTGGGGCCTGGCCTGTGCCTATCGAGCTGCAATTGATGCTACTATGAACCAAGTGACAGACCCTGCAGCCGCCCCAG
>NC_048901.1:8189749-8390996 GCF_011077185.1 Oxyura jamaicensis
CCAGCTCCTGCTCCTGCAGCCGCTCCTGCAGCCACCCCAGCTCCTGCTCCTGCAGCCGCTCCAGCTCCTACAGCTCCAGCTCCTGCAGCCCCAGCTCCACCTCCTGCAGCCGCTCCAGCTCCTGCTCCTGTAGCTGTTCCAGCTCCAGCTCCTGCAGCCGCTCCAGCTCCTGTGGCTGGGCCAGAGAAACGAGCCGTAGCAGTGCAAGTTGCCCCTGCAGGGGGTGTTCCAACCCCTGTGGCAGACCCTGTGGTTGGGTCAGAGAAACGAGCTGTAGCAGTACAAGTTGCCCCTGTAGACAAGGTGAAAAAATGGTATAGAGACTCAGGTCGTTTAGAACGCAGAGAGTCTTCTGCTAGGTCTAGGTGTAGAGAAGACGAGGTCGGACTATCAGAGGAGCAGGAGGATGAAGATGGGGATGTTGAAAAATCAACAGTAGTTACCCGAAACCTATACCAGCGTGAGCTACGAGATGTGCGAAAAGATTTTGGTCGCTGCATAGGTGAGCAGCTTGTCACCTGGCTGCTCCGGTGCTGGGATACTGGAGCCAATTGTGTGGAATTAGAGGGCAAGGAAGCCAGGCGGCTGGGATCCCTTGCTAGAGATGCAGGCATTGACAAAGCAATTGGAGATGGAGCACGATCTCACAGCCTCTGGAGGCGTCTCCTGTATGCTGTAAGGGAAAGGTTTCCCTACAAGGAAGAACTTGTATGTCTGCCAAGCAAGTGGACCACTATGGAGAAGGGAATCCAGTACCTGAGGGAATTAGCCGTACGGGAGGTGATTTATGAGGACCCAGACAATGGACCCACAGATCCAGATGGACCCACAGATCCAGATGAAGTCAGGTGTACACGACCCATGTGGCGGAAGTTTGTACGGAGTGCACCATCATCATATGCCAGCTCATTGGCAATAATGGCCTGGAAAGAGGATGAGGAACCCACAGTGGGTGATGTGGCTAAACAACTCCGGCAGTACGAAGAAAGCCTCTCCTCTTCCCTACAGGCCTGCGTCTCGGCTGTGGAGAAACTTTCTGAAAGCGTCCATCAACTAAAAGAGAATACTTTGGATAAACTCTCTGAAGAGGTCCAGCAACTTAAAGAGAGATTATTTTCTTCCCCACAACACTCCTGACACGCACTGCTGTGCTCGCTCACTGGCCTTTCAGTGTCTCTGCTCTCTGTGCTGCCGGGCACACAGCGCACACTTGGCTCTGCTCTGCTCATGCCCTCCTGGGGTGCAGCCAGCTCCGTGCCTTGGCTAACCCTCTGTGCCAGGAGACTCTTACACGAGCAAACTGTTCAGCATAAAATGAGCTGTCCACTCAGAATACCAATTTTTGCACTAGAATTGCCAGCCAAACACCAAATGAAGCACGTGCGGTAGGTTTTGGAGCGAAGCAGTCACGGTGCCAACATGGACCTGCTGTATGGCACATGCAGAGGCAAGACCAGCTACCCAGAGGTACCGCCTCTCCGAGGGGGACTTGCAGCACTGCAAACTCGTGCTCATTAATTCACTCTTCTCCCAAACCATAAAGTTGTTGAGCATGTCTGTAACAGCATTCATGCCAGTGGTTTGGGCCAGATCCCATGTGACCTGTTAGATCTACCAGACATCCATACAGCCTGGGCAAATACATAAAATCCACAAAACTTCCTGGAAATACTTCTGGAATAGAAAGATGGAATCTGGGGAAATCTGTATGCATGGCAGCCCTCAGCATTGGTGAGCTCAGCAGGTAAGGTGTTCTCTCTGTGCTGAGCTCTGCTGGCACGCTGCAGGATGACCTGGGATATACCCTGATACTGCAGGAGAAGGCAAGGCCTGCATGGCAACTTGTTTTAACTTAGAGACGGGGTCACCTCTCTGAGGCAAGGCGCACACTGCTCCAGCCTTGCTAGACATTTCTGAAGAGTTAGCACTGTACTGCTCGCGATAGCTTTAAAGGGCATGAACAGAAGGGGAGAGTATATCCGCGGTGTGTAGTGCATTAATGGCCCTTGCTTGTCACCAGGGACAAATCTTTCCAGCTGCCTTCAGCGGGGTGATTAGAGTTGATGTTGGAATACAAGTTTCCATTAACGGCCAAGGTAAGTGAACATCAGGAAATTATACGAAGCATCAGTTTTATGAGCTGAAAGATTTGTTACTTTCACCCACACAAGTAAAGACTTTATTTTAAGAAAGCATTTACATTCTTCTTAAACCTTATTCTTGACACATCAAAAGAAAGAATCAACTAGAACATCTCCACCCCTGATTCTAGTATGAACTCAGCTCCCCAGGGTGCTTTTTACAGGTTTTTGATGGATAGCTTAACTCCTAATTGTCTGTTCAAAGCCCGTGCTGTTTTTAAAGCTTACTCTGAGCAGCAGCCAGACATTTTGTTGTCTGGGGCAAAAGCTGTGCCCCAGGAGCCCGTGCCTCTACTGCAGGCCATGAGGATACCAAGCCTCCAGAACGCGGAGAGAGGAAGCAGCCACCAGCCCAGCCCTGCCACCACCAACCTGCCATCGGGGGCTGCCAGGGCCTCTGTGCCTGTTGCTGTCATCTCCCGCCACCTGAAGGAAGCTGAAAACAGTCCAGGAAAGGCACTTGTGTTCTACACGAGAAGTTCATTTCTGATGGGGGACATGAAGGAACAGAGCAGGTAGAGTATACGAGAGCAAAAAGGAAGATAGGTGCAGCCCTTTCCAATGGTCTTCTTTCACCTGAGGGTGAAAGGGCACATGGGACACATCTCCATCCTTCCCCCCCCACCCCCCAGCTCCTGTGACTTTGCTGCATATTGTTCTGAATTAGGTCTGTTATGTATCCATGCCGTCACAAATAGTCCCTTACTTGCTCTACTCAGATACAAAAATACATTTTCATTTACAAAGCAAAATCTCAAAATCTCGTAACTGCTAAGGTCAGCAAATGAAATAACACATTTACATATCAAGGGACTTATAAACATCAGGCTCTGAAAAACACAATTGATTAGCAGAAAGCAGCTCCGGAAACTTGCTGTGACTCTCTGCAGAAGGCTGGGGTCATTTAGCTGAAACAGTTTTGGTAAGTGAAGCTCAAGACACACCTGCTTGGGAAACATAGAAGAGTAACCTGCCATCTGAACTAGCGGGGAAAAAGCTTTAGAGAAAAAAAAAAAAAAAAAAAAAAAGTTGAAAGCCTTTGCATGAATTGCCAAATGCCATAGAAATACTGTATTTCATCTACAAATATGTCAATCTTCTGCCTCAAGACATCTTCCAAGACTGCTCTCTCTTCAACACAGTACCTGAATGCTCAGAATTCAGAGCCCAGTTCCTCCTGCACGTGAATCCATCAATTTATCTGGCATTATTTGCCACTCTGCTCTGCTTCTCCGTGGGAAACACTGGCATGTGTCTGATTCCACGTGCACTGGTCTTGCGCTTACGCTGTCACCCAGAAGATGGTTCAGTAGGATCTAGTATGCCATGACTTCTCTAAGACAGATGCTTGCCAATTTTGGATTTTTACATAATTTCACTTCAGAGTGCTGTTCCCTCTTACTGTCCATCAGTGAAAAGGGAGTCGGTAACTCTCTGTGACAGAGGGGTCTGTTTCAAAGAAAGTGGAAAATAGGAAAAAAGTGTCCCTTGACTTGAATTTCTTATCCAAAGGTGCTTATATAAACCAAGTAGCTGTTTACAACAGCAAACTGTTTAAAACTTTCCTAAATTATGTCTAATTGATTTAGACTTTTCTTGATGATCATACAGAGCTGTGGAGCAAACTCATTAGCAAGTAAGGTAAGAACATACTGCATCTAATCTAAGGATTGAGACTTTATCTCAAAGAGCTCACATAGCCCCCTTCACCTCCTTTGGCTCACCTGCATGCATCTCTGGAGCTCACAGTTTCAAAATAGAAAACCAGCAGAAATACGGCATGTCTGAGGAGAAGAGGGAACTTTGCCAGTCTAGAAAAAGAAACTAATGCTGTATCACAGAATCCTAGAATAGCCCGAGTTGGAAGGGACCCATACGGATCATCACGTCCATCTCCTGGCAGCACAAAATTTCCCCAACATTCAGACCATCATGGTGAACACATTCTTTCCTCTCTGTAAAGTTTCAGTACATATTCAAATGCCTGGTGCTTTTTCAGGGCTGATCTTTTGATATATTGTTCTGCAATTTCTTCTTTTCAGTCTGAAGGAGGTGGATGAAGCTGTGCCTGGCACAGCAGCCTGCCTGAATGCACTGATACAGGAGTTTGATGCTCGCCTGCCACAAGTAAAATTAAGTCTTCAATCTTCTTTTGCAATTTGAAACTGAAAACCCGAATCAATAAACCTCTCAGTCCTCCTTGAGCTACAACAAAAGAGCACAGGCCAAAAAGTCTTTGTTATTTATTTTTCCCCCTCTTCCCCACAGCAATTCTTCTAAAAATTCAATCTAGCAGTTCAAGCTTAATTGCTCGCTCTGAGACATTCCAAAACTCCAGGAGCCCTGTCTGTCTCAAGGTTTTGAAGCAACTCTGATGTTTTTGTAGCATCAATGCTCAGAAGCACATTTTAAAAAATTTATCCAGACTCTGTCTCTTCATATGCAAAGAACTGGACATTAATAAATTAGCAGCAAGATTTGAGACATTTGCATGGTTTAGGAAATAATGAGGCCTATATAATCTGTTTCTGTATAAAATATTAGACTCCAGGGATCCATACATAAAATCAATCTTAATTGTCCAGAACCAGAACCAGCTATCAATTAGATTTAGGAATATATCATTCTAATTTATTGCAAGTAACAGCCACACGGCAGGTGACAAATACCCTACCAAGACTGAATGCTGCATTCTGCTCCCAAACTGCTATTTTTCTGGGTCAGACGTTCTTTCCATGAGATGCTCTGCATATGCAACATGACGTCTGTCAGGCTCTAGCTCAGCAAAGGACTTGCTACCAAACTCATTAATGTGTACTTAAGAGCAACCCCGAACTTGGAGAGGAGACAGAGGTCCTAGTGATTTCAGCAGGCAGGAAAGTGGTCGCAACACAAAGCCATAGCAGGCAGAAGCAGCCCAGAACCCACAAAGCCTAATTAGGGAAGCACATCTCTGCCCAAAGCTATCTAGATGCCTCCAGTGGGGGTCAATTTGCGTAGTGCTTTGCTCAGTGATGCTACAGTCGCCCTTCTCCCCAGTACAGCAACTTGCCAACTTCCCTGCAGGCTTTTGGTTTCACAATTCCCTTTCTAACTATAAATCTAATTTCTGCCATGAAGTATTGATGCTGTTTCCTAGTTCCAGAACCCTGTTCATTCTCATAATCCTCCCCAGCGGGAACCACTGCACAGATCCATAGGAGGACATCGGTGACCAAGCCTCGTGTATTGCCATGTGTTCAGGCCAAAACCTCAGTCTTTAAAAAACGTTTCTGAGCTGCAGCCAACTCCTGCACTAACAACACCTCTATCTCTGACATAGCAGCAGTGCAGGAGGCTGCAAAGCAGCTAAGAGTACCCTGTAGATCCAGAGCTACTTTTATTTCACCGGGTGTGTTCAGACCACTGAACCGCAATGGAGCCAAAGTTCCCGTGCTATTGCTGGTCTCGAATGAAAGAAAGCTAACCTGCTTTTCCCCTGCTCTAGTTGCACAAGTGAAGGCATGAAGAATTAATTCCAGGGAAAGATGCAAGTCTGTAACTTTTGCCTGCAGGAGGAGATGCTGCAGTTCTCAGAGCAAAATGTCAATTACTCGGTATTTTCTACAACAGGCTTTATCAACTTAGCCTGAAAAAGAGAAGACTGACGGGAGACCTCATTAATGTATATAAATATCCGAGGGGAGGGTGTTGGGAGGATGGAGCCGGTTTCTTTTTGGTTCTGCCCGGCAGCAGGGCAGGGGGCAGCGGCTGCAAACTGGGGCACGAGGGGGTTCGGCTGAATATGAGAGGTCACTTCTTTACTGGGAGGGTGACAGAGCACTGGGACAGGTTGCCCAGAGGGGCTGTGCTGTCTCCTTCTCTGGAGATATTCAAAACCCACCTGGGTGCCATCCTGTGCAAGGTGCTCTAGGTGATCCTGCTCTGTGGGGGGTTAGACTAGGTGATCTTCAGAGGTCCCTTCCAACCCTGCTCGTTTTGTGATTCTGTGTGATTCTGTGAACTCTTTCCTCATTTCAGTGGTGTCAGGGACTCCACCGCCTAGAGAGCCTAAAGCTTTAAGTCGGGTTGGGGTTTCCTCTGTGCTAACAAGGGTAATTAAGACAGATCATCTAATACTAATCACAAGGCTTATACCTTGTGTATTTTTATCCCAAAGTGTTTTGACAAGCAGAGAAGAGTCTTAAACATACACTGAAAATCGGGCACATGCTTCAGTGCACAATGGATAGAGCCATTTAAGTTTGAAATAACACATTTTGTAAAGCTCTGATCCAGAAAACATACTTCAAGTTTTTGTGCATAAACACCACACACATCTCCAGTAGTTCTAACGCTTCCCTTACGATCTTGTGCACCTTTCATCCATTTCCTCTGCTACTGGGCATTTACATGCTGGCTTTCCATCTTGCAAACTCATATGCACAGGTTTTTGCTTTCACCAACCCTCATTTTCAGCTTTAGACAGAGACCTCATCAGAGAGTTGAGCTGATGGATAATAAAAGACCCCAGGAGTTGTTGCTTTTTTTTTTTTTTTTTTTTAAATGTGGTTCAAGCCCACGTGTTCCAGCACATGTGAATAGAGAGCTCTCCGTTGGAAAACAGAAGCAAAGATGGTTGCTTTTACCCTGACACATCAACACCTTGTAGGAGACTATTACTGGTTAGCAATGATACAATCTCACATAATTTATCCTTCTGCTTGCTCCTGAAAATATGTTTGTTATCTGAGTACTGTTTCCTAGAAATATGTGCCACCACACAGCTCTGCTTTGATGCTGAGATTAATTGTATCTGCTTGCTTAGGAAAGTGGTCAGGTTGATTTACTATTCTTAATGAAATCTGTTTGTTTGCTTTCCCCTCTGTTCTCTTAATATTTCATAGTTTTTTCAATTATTTAAATTTTTTTTTGAAGTCTGATTCAAGGCTTTGCTGAAATGAGCACGAGCAGTAGTATTTCAGATTGCAGATGCAGTTAATGCCAGCATTGGCTTATGCTTAACTTCTTTTCATTTTTAACAGTCCTTGCCCTGCAGGTATAAAAAGGGAATTGGAGCCATAAGGCACAGCTTCAGATTTGTTCTCTTAATTAGCTCCTGCCATGGTGGATTAATTCCATCTGCAATGTGTTGCCATCTCTGCAGAAGTTTATCAGAGTAGAATGGGGGATTAATGAGGAGAGTGGATGCCTAGACATCCCAGCTGTCCGTAAGATGGCTGTAATGGGATAAGCACAGATGGTACCTATGCTCTCCTTAAGTATCACTGAAGGTGAGGATTTTTTTTTTCCATAAATCTGCCACATTCAGTTACTCATCCACTGCAGAGAATAAAATTACAGAACTGCAACTCAGACTTAAAAATTGTGGGCAGAGGATCTGATCGTGATCATCTCAAAAGTCTTTCTCCCTCTCCTGAAGAAACAGTGGGTTTATCAAATTTAGTATTTCAAGCTGAAAGAGAGGCTAACTGTATTTTCTCCTCTTTTGTCTATTGTAACTAAATGTCAATACATTTATTTACAAACTGGAGAATTTCTTTTAAACCTGGGAGTCTTGCTGCTGGCTCCCAGCAATCCAGCAGTGAGCTCTGCATTGAGACCTGACCCCAAAATGAACAGGCCTCTGGGATGGACTGTTCGGGCAGGATGCTTCTTTCCCTTGGTTTAGTTTAAAACTGAAATAACTCCAGTCAACCTCAACCCAGGGAACACCAGAGGTACGAAAGCAGTGAAAGGACAATTGATCGTCTTTCTGTTTCAGTTTTATGTCGCACTTTGCTACTTGTTTAAAAATAAAAAGTCTTAATTTGCCTTTTAATGGCCTGTTCCTATAGAAATAAAATGTCAGTATCCCCAGAGAGTAATACCTGACCATATTAACTTCACTTTTGTCTCAATACCTGCATTACTTCATTCTACATCTTGATTATTAATGAAGTTAAATTGTTTCCAAGAAAGCAGCAGTTACTCTGCTTAAAGAATGCTAGTCAGTGACTCCACAGGTGGGGTTCAACAACTGGGACTATTACAGACTTTCTGTACAACCACAGGAATCTTGATCTATCCCATGGCCCTACCTATAACTGGAGATAATAGGACTACCTATAACTGGAGATAATAGGACTTCCAGTGCCTGTTTTGTCTATTTCAGTCAGCTACTTGGGGCAGGCACTGCCTTTCTCCATGCTCATTTAGTGCCTCACATAATAGAGCTCCAATCTCTGTTGATGCCTCTGTGCATTATTAAAATACAAAGGATGTCAAATAGAAAAAGACATTTAAGTGCTCAAGTGCCATGGGAACAATACAGGTATGAAGGCATTTTTCTTCATCCTTATAAACCTGCTGCTAAATATAAAAAGCTGTCTGTAGCTGTTCTACTACCTATACATAAAACACAGGCGCATCAGACAAAGTTGCACTACTGAGTAACACATGCTGGGTGCCTTCCAGAAGGGCCATCACAAAATGACAGCAGTGCAGCTGACTCCCAGTCACTGAAGGACAATCGTAATTTGAAACATTTCTATTTTCCTATTCAGCATCCAAGAGGGTTTTGGATGCACAATGAGGTTCTGTTCCACTCCTATAGATTAATTGTTTCTCACCCTGTACCAACGGCTCATTTCTGCTTCAGCATCCACAATGTTATATAAAAATCTCCCCTCTGTTAGGACAATTGAAAGGAGGGAAGGAGGAGTCCGAGGGTATTGAAACACTTTGACAAAAATTCTGAGATCCTATTACTCCACTGGCTACATGAAATAGAGCTGGAGAGACAAATCTGAGGAGAGAGCTACTCATTTCCAGGAGCGTGCCCTAGGCCAAAGGGGTGTAGGATGACCACAAGGAGAAGCAGCACTGAGTCAGGCTCAGGGCTTCAGAAAAAAACAGGAGGGTCTTCCACTACAGGAAATGTGGCTATTGAAAAACCCTGTTTGCTCCATCACCCTCTTTGCAGAGGAAAGGAGGGGGACAGAAGAAGGAACCCAGGAAAGGTCCATGGGAAATGGCAGCTGAAGGCTGCGTGGGCTGTTTGGAAACTGTCAGCTCCAGCTCTCTTCAGCTGGGTGTGGAACTGGGGGTGGCAGCAGCTGCCCAATACAACTCCAGCATCTCCCAGGTCATCACCACACTGCCACAGCATCTGCCCTGCCCAAGGATGCCAGGAGCTCACAGCGGAGCTGTCTGGTGTACAAACCATGGCACACGGCCAGGGCTTGCCCTCTGCCAGGACAGCCACGAAGGCCTGTCTCTCAAGGAACCGAAGAACAAAAGGACTTTGCATCAGGCACAACCTCCTGCCACTTGCTGGGAGTCTCGCAGCCCAAGAAGGCACAGAACGGGATGTCCTGGGACTGGCTGGGATGGAGTTAGCTTTCCCCACAGCAGCCCATGCGGTGCTGTGCTCTGCACCTGTAGCTAGAACAGCGCTGCTATCACACCAGTGCTTTGCCTACTGCTGAGCAGTGCTGGCACAGCACCAAGACTCCCTCCAAATCCCCCAAAGTCAGTAGGCTGGGGGTGGGCAAGAGGTGGGGAGGGGACTTCACCAGGGCAGCTGACCTAAACTGACCAAAGGGATCACAGTCTGATCCCCCTGCCGGAGCAGGAACACCTGGATCAGGTCACACAGGAATGTGTCCAGGTGGGTTTTGAATGTCTCCAGAGAAGGAGACTCCACAGCCCCCCTGGGCAGCCTGTTGCAGTGCTCTGTCACCCTCACTGTGAAGAAGTCTCATCTCACATTTAAGCGGAACCTCCTGTGTGCCAGCCTGTACCCACTGCCCCTTGTCCTATCATTGGATGTCACTGAGAAGAGCCTGGCTCCATCCTCCTGACACCCACCCTTTACACATTTATAAACATTAATTAGGTCAGCCCTCAGTCTCCTCTTCTCCAAGCTAAAGAGACCACCAGCTCCCTCAGCCTTTCCTCATAAGGGAGATGCTCCACTCCTTTCATCATCCTCGTGGCTATGCGCTGGACTCCCTCAAGCAGTTCCCTGCTCTTGAGCTGAGGGGCCCAGAACTGAACGGTCTCACCAGGGCAGAGTAAAGGGGGAGGAGAACCTCTCTTGACCTACAAACCACCTGCCTTCTGATACACCCCAGGATGCCATCGGCCTTCTTGGCCACAAGGGCACAGTGCTGGCTCATGGTCATCCCGCTGTCCACCAGGACCCCGGGTCTGTTTCCCCTTCACTGCTCTCCAGCAGGGCAGTCCCCGGCTTCTTCTGGTGCCTGGATGTTCCATGCCATATGGTGTCACACCCAGCAACACAAGGTGAGAAATGGGAAAGAGAGGGAGGGCTCTCGTTACGAAGATATCTGTCCTCCCGAACAACTGCTATGTATGTTGGGGCCCTGCTTCCCCAGACGTGGCTGAACGACACTCGTTGATGGGAAGTAGAGAATATGTTTTTTTCTTTGCTTCTCCACAGCCTTTGTTTGTTTTACCCTCCTTTTTTTTTTTTTTTTTTTTTTTTTTCTGCCTTTAATTAAATTATCCTTATCTCAACCAGTGAGTCTTTTTCCTTCCATCATACTACTCCACTTCTTTTGAGGCAGGGCAGTAAGAGAGTGGTTGTGGCAGAGTTCAGCTGCCCAGCAGGGTAAAACTACCATGCAGGTTAAAGAAAATACATGGCATGCTGCTTCTCTGCACTCCAAGCACAGCAGGTAGGAATATGTGATGCAGAGTTCTGGTATACTGCTCTGGGATCTGTACAGGGACAGAATGACAGTAGTTGTTCACTTCTGCTTTAAAATAGAAACACCTAAAGAAGCCTCTCTGGGATATGGTCATGTCTTGTTTGGTCAGATCCCTGTAATTGCACAGAAAACATCACCTGTGTTCCCGATCTGACTGTGAAAAGATTGGGCAGCTGGGGGTTATACTGCAGTCTGTTGGGCCAGATAGGTACGAGAGGTACATCCAGCACGTACAGATGTACCTTCAACCCTGGAGTGGGCCCTGGAGGAGGGAGGAATGAGGGAAGTGCTGAATTACCTTCCCACAGCGTGTTCCTTAGTGCCCAGTCTGTGAAAAAGCAGCTGAACTACTGCAGGGGAGCAAGTGATGGGTCAGGCTCTGGCTCCCCGGAAGCCAGGGGTGATGCTGGGCTCTGCGGCTGCCTGCCATTTCACTGCTGGGCCGCTGCTTTGAATCCATGTGATGAGGGAAAGATAGGGCAGGGTATTTTCCCCTGATACAGAGAACCTATAAAATACTTACTGCAACAGCCTTTTAAGTCAAGCTTGTTCTTTAATTTCTGTTTTTCTTTTTTTGTTTGTTTTTGTTTTGTTTTTTGTTTTTCCTCACCATAAAAGGCAACAATTAAACAAGACAGAAGTGCTCAGCAAGTCAAAGAAAAGTACGGTTTTGAGCATGGGTTATCGCTAGCTATAGTAGTGACAAAGTCTGATTTGGTCAGGCTTTTATTGTCACTTGCTTGGCAAACATTCCCTTCTCTTCACTGAATAAGGCAGCAATATCTGGCCCTTGCTAAATTATTCTTTCAGGCCTTGACCCCAGAGAGGGAGCTGAGCTTAGCTTCCGCAGGAAGACCCTACATTTAAAAAGAGGATGCCAGCCCAAGGCTCACTGGAGCCAGAGAAAATAGGTTAGATCCATATTATGTCAAGCCAAGATAAGCAGAACAAAGGGAAAAGGACCCCACCATGGAATTCTTCCTTCCTGAGACACGTATACCAAAGGTTATTCAGCATACTGTGCTGTCTGTACTGTACTGCGCTACATTTTATAATTACAAGGATAACACTCACAGCAGAGCATTGTGCGTGGCAATAAACATTTTCTCTGTGTGATTAAACACCAAAGTAATGCTGAGGTTGTCTGAGAACCTCCAAGCTGTGTATTGTGCATGTGTCCTCCAACTCTATGAGCATTACTCTGCTTTATAACAAAGAGAGAAAGAAACAATAAACCACAATGCAAACAAAAGATTATATTCATTGCCTCATGAATTCCTCTTTCTGCTATTGCATCATGTCCTAATAAAGGCAGGGTTTTGTAGAATAAATATTTTGAGGACAGTTCTGAATGTCCATAATTTTAGATTTTAAGAGCAGCACTCAGCCCAGAACTTCTGTTTGGCACGGGTGGCCGTTACTTCTCACATAAAAAGCTCTCAGGCTAACTTCCGCTTTTTTGTTTCTCCCCTTCAAAGAAGAAAGATTCCAATATAAACAAAGATGAAAATATTCAATCTGGCGAAATAAATATGCTACAATTCTAAAGCACCCTATAGCTAGTGTCAGCCTAACTTCTCCATAGGGGCATCCAGCTTCATTCAGCCTTGCCTGACGATCTATGAGAATGGTAAAATCATTCCCCAACGAGTTATCCATCATTTACTACAAACTAGCTACTAGTTAGGCTCGCAGCCTAAAAACCTGGTCAGACTGCTGCACGCCACTCGCCCCTTGGCGCATCCTGCAGCGGGGCCACGGCAGCCTGGGGACATCAGGCGCTGTAACAGAAGAGCATTCTGCATGTGCGGCGCCATGGCCACAGGCAGCGGTGCTGATGCGAGGGTAAGAGGTTCTTCATCCTGCTCCCCCTCCTCTTCACTCCTACCTCATGCTGCCCCTTCTGTGGTGCTGAAGCAATGATTTTGGTGCTGTTGGAGTTAAGCCCCAGCCAGCCCCCCCCTCCACAATGAAGGGGCTCCTGAACTGAAGGTACATGGGAGGAATGGACACCGCAGGCTCTCAGATGAGGTGAGAGGTTGTTCATACAACCATACCCTCAGGGCTTTTGAGTCATTTCATTTTAGTGAAATTAACATTCCTATTTTCATGTAATAAGGTTTTGGAATGGCTTTTTTTTTAACATTTAATACTTAGTGTAATAATGCAGCGAATAAAAAGAATAGTTTAAATCAAATCCTGTCACTAAGGTGAAGAATAATTGTTCTCAAGTTGAGAGAGGTTAAATTCAATTTGGTCGTTAAGAAAAACTGTCAGAAAAGTTTGATCAAGAACAGTCTCCTTAATGAGGTGGTTGTAGCTAACTCATTACAGAAAATGTAGTCAGCAATAAGCATTCTGCACTTTTCTTACACTTATTACTGTTTCCTGTGAGGAGTTGTGTAGCTGACCCTCTTGCATGGGTTTTGAGAACCCCAGCCCAACAAAGTCACATGTTCTCATAAAATTTTATATGCTATTGAGCATGGATCTCCCCTCCTCCCCCCCCCAACATAAAAGGCTATTATAAAGATGATAGCAATGATTTATGTACTTCTACTGTACGTCTATGGCAACAGATGAGCATGGCTTTGGGGAAACCCAAACCTCCTGCCTTGATCAATACAGGCTGCTGGTCTGAAGCCTGCACAAGTCTCCTGATGCTCCTTTGGGGAACTGCCAAGTGTAGCTTCAGTACTTTACTTATTTACCCTTATTTCATGAAAAAAAAGACAAAACCCAGCAACCTAAAGAATCAAAAGAAATTCCCCAAGCTACACAACAATAAATTTGTTTGAATTTTCTCTTTTCCTCAGTCCTACAAATTACATGACAACAAGCTCTGCAGTAATAAATTGTTTGGTTTGCTATTGTACAGTAACCTTCACCAGAATTCACACACACAAAAAAACAACTGTAAGTCAACAGGCTTGAGTTTAATTAAAAATTTCCAACTCTCTGTTTTACTACCCTTTCCTAGATTAGCCAATAAACCATGGGGTTTATACAATTTTACAAGAAGCAATTTTTGTTTTTTCCTTAAACAGCTCACACGAAGGGTAACTTCCTCTAAGCAATCCTGCTTTCTAGTCATACATTCATCAGAGCACCGCTGGAACTGACTTCTGCCCTCCAAGGTAATACAGAACAGGCTGGATTTGATCGGAGGTGGAAGAGGGTGAAGCAAATAAAAGCATCTATTAGTGCCTGAGGCATTATTTCAATTGTATTTAGTTCAGTGGTTCATAATCTATGGTTTTTAGATCCACGGAGGGCCACAGTCTGTGAACAAAGAGCTGTGGCAACTGTCAGTGGGCTTACAATCACTTGTAGATGTTCTAACAGAATAAGGAAATCCTAAGGTCTGAATTGAGGAGTACAAGCTAAAACTCCTGGAAAGCAATGGAGATGCTGACAGGCTTTGGATCAAGCCTTTGCAATATATGTGAGTTGCTCAAGGTCATAAAGATGGTGAGGACAGGGAAGAAGAGGCCCGACACTCCCAGGGGCTGCCTGTTATACATGACTCTGAAATCCTGGAAGAAACCGCCCAGTACCCATGACAAGAACGGGTTTCAAAATCTTTCTAAGCCTGGGGAACTGAGAAATAAGTTGGAAAGGATGCTGAAGAGCTTCACGAACTTTTATTTATATCAGAAAGAGCCACTCCACAGAAGCACACAAAACACAGCATTTATGTCAATTTTACCTAGCTTGGTAGTTGAATAACCAACACAGCTAATTCTGGTCCAACTAATTCTTAGCTCAGGCTGTGCCTTCAGCACAATGATGCCGTGGGTTTAGTTTATTCAAAGAGAGCTCTGGATTTGCTTTTTCCAAAGCTTACAACACCAACTGCTCAATAACTAACCACAAAACAGAGAAGTTTGAATTCTGTACAGTGCACATTCCCTCATGCAGCTGCTTTTCTGCACTTGAGTCCTATTCACGGTGCAGCCTCCTGCACACTTTTGGATAGAACTGCCTCAGTTCCGTCCTGCTTGCTCTGCAGTCCTGCTCAGCCATGGTTTGGGCATGTCTTCTACAACATTCACATAAAAAGTCTCTGGTTTGGGGGTAACTGGACAAACACGTGCCAAGGAACCAGAGGTTCTTGTTCCGAGCCAGGCAGCAGGGCAAGCTTTGCCTGCTGCTACATGGGAAGCACGGCAGCACACAAACCTGAGTGGGCCAGCAGACAGGAAGGCATGTCCAAAATCTGACAGTATTGAACTTCTTATCATCGTGTTTCCTGGCCAGCAGACAAGGATTTTGAGTCTGCTCTTACAGAGGTCCCCTGTGTCTGGAAGACTGTCTTTCCTTTTAGAGGTAATACAGCATCAAAGCAGGCACTGCAATCACTGCTGGGAAAGGACTTCTCTGGAACTGGGGAAATAATTTTACCTGACTGGCCCACAACACCTGCTTTGGTTCTGAGATTAGTTCTACAACACAAGCCATAATTGTGCACAAGTATCAAGTTTTACCTGAAGAGAAAATAAGACCTTATCTTTTAGGTCTGGTCTGCAAAAGAGCTGCCTCTCAATCGCCCCTTTCTTTTCTGCAGGAGAAATCCCTGTAGCTGAGTGGGATGGCTACATTCATGTTTAAACTGGGATGTTTTCAGGTGACTCTAAAGGGACGAACTGTAACTATTCATGGGCCCTAATGAGTGTTAATGTATATAGTTTCTGATGTGCAGCCCTGATTAGGTTTTGGATAAAGAACATCCTTGAAGTAACTGGCCAAGGCAAGTTCTCAGAGCAGGCTCTGGGGCTGCTTTGGAAGAGAAGCAATGCTCCCAGGAGAATGGCACCACTGCCGAGCGGCACCTCTTTGGGATGCTGCCAGGGATGGACTTCGTTGTTCTTTACCTTCTTGCAGTAGCAGACAACATTCTTCTCCCCCCCCGCCCCCCCAACCTTTTCCCTTGTCCTCCTCCCTCCAATAAAAATAAAAGGTAAAAAATGGAAGAGAAAGGCAACAAGGCTTATGACATTTTTTCAAAAAGGAACCAAAAAGTCATCTCCAGAGAAATGTGCTATAGTCACACCTGCAGTCTAATAACTGTCATCCTCAGGAGAGATGCATGCTGTAATTGAACGACATTGAAATGCCAGTGCTACTTCATTATTTTTAATATATGCCTCCCTTCCATAAACCAACATATCCAAATCATGAGTATTAAGAGCAAAACTTAATTTCCAAATGAGCTTTCTTGCTCAAAGGCATAGCTGTGTGTTTCAGGTATTTTTGAAGTCTTCGGCTCGAGCCAGGGGTCCCCCTGCCTCCCAGGCTCCAGACTCACCCCACAGTACAACAGAAGCTTCTCCCACCTGCCTGGGCAGGGAGTTTTCATTTTCTGGGCTTCAGCCTTGTTCTCTTTGACAAGAGGCATGTTTTGTATGTTACTCCAAGTTCTCCTAACTTGTACATTATAACACAAGCACAAGATTTTCAAGCCTTTAGAAAAGCTGTGGTGTGGAGGGTAAAACTCTTACAGAAGCTACTGCACCATTTTGGATTCTTTCTTTGGTAAGCACAAATGAAATGCCATAAAAATGCACTGATGTAATTCACAATATTGAATGTTCTTAATCATGCTGAAAAGTTGTTGAAATACACTGCAGTGCTTCTCTGTTTCTTTTTCTCTCATTTTTTCCTCCCTGACATATAAGCACCATTCACAGAAAAGCATCTACCAAGAGCTTTCCCTGCCCTCCATCCCTAGCTGCGTTTCCTCACGCTGTACTGCTGAATTAACCCTGTAAACGTACACAGATAATGCAAGAGTGGCCTGACCCAGCACTGTCCTTACTAAATTACTTGTGGCTTCAAACCCTCTGCCCTCAGGCTGTTCCTGTAAAGTACCAGAGGTGAACACTGGCACTCACATGTCCAAAATGTAATGGGTGAACCCCAACAGCAAAAGTTAAGATGACATAAGGCACGCTTGCAGCACAGTGCATGTGCTTCCCTTTTCCACACAGCATTTGTGTCTGTCTGTGTAGGGCTCATGTTTGCAGAACCACAACACACTCCAGTCCCGTACCAAAAGCACTCCTCTGAATTCACCAGGGGGGCTGGCAGCTCCCCAGCTCCCTGACAGCTGACTCTCCTACAGCAGCATTTCCCCTCCATCTTTCCAGCCTTATTAAGGCTGTCATTTTTCAATGCAGAGGACGTGAGGTAACTGTGCCTTTTGACCTCAAGCCTTCACCTGACCTAATGGCTGAATAAAATCATAGAGTAATTACAGTCTCCCATGTACGCTGTACAACAGATGTCTGGCTTGCAGCAAAGAAACTCATGCAGAAGGCAGCTCTGAGCCCATTTAAAACAACAGCAGTGGTAAATGGGCTTTTAACTCACACCAGCAAATGGTGTAAATCCAGAATATTAAAAGCACAAATGTGCTGTTAAAGAGAGTAAGAGGCAGATTAAAGTCACAGCACCACGAAGTTTTGGGAAGATAGCCAGTAAGAGCAGAAAAGGAAGTAAAAACACTTTCTCATGCATCCTTCAGGGCCATTTTTCGTGAGGAGCTATAAAGTTAAAAGCCTCAGTCTGCAGGAGAGGCAGGGATCCAAACTGTGACTAGCCTTTCCTTTGGGAAAATACCCACACTGAAGCTCCTTTCCTATCACATCTTTCCATTCATTCAGCACAAAGGCTTGGCAGCCTCCATCTAAAGGCTTTAGGGAAGTCCCACTCATAAACTTGTTTTACAAATCACTTTTCCTTGCAGAACAGAGTAAGACCTGTAGTATTTAACAAGTACTCTCTTCTGTTTAGCACTGGCATTGCAGAAGAAGAAAAAGGTCCAACTACATCCAGCTGCAGTAGGCCTTGCTCACAGCTCATGGGGACAACAGAGGTGCCCAGCCTCACTTCCCTGCCTTGAGCTTCTGCTTAACCCCAGCGCAAAAGCTAACGCACATCCTGTCAGAACATCTGGATAGAACTGGCTGCAGTGGATCAAACTACATTTTTTTTCCTATCATAAAATATAGTATAGAAATAAAATTGTTTTGCCTGAGTTTGCACCATAGAACTGTTAAAATATAGCAGTTTGACTCTCTCCTATTACTTCAATAAAATATAAATATTTTGTTTAGACATACTAAATGAAGTCTTTCTATACTTGTGAACAGAATTTTGGCAGAGTTTTTGTTTTATGTACAAGTTCTGTATTCTGACTCTAGGGAGCCACAATTCCTCCCACATGCTGACTGCCATAGCAAGAAATGATGAAAAACTCCTCTTAGGTTCCTCTTAAAGTCTGCAGCTGATAAGAGACCAAAATACTTTCCTGTCTACTACCCAACTTTAGTATTTCATTCCTGATAATCACTTGAGGTATTTCTGCATCTTCATTAAAAGAACCACTTAATGAGTACTGCAACTGAATTAAATTCAAATATCCCAGTGCTTCCTCCAAAGTCTTCCTGTAACTGCACAAACTCACTAGCCTCCACACGTGCTGCTAAGCCGTATCAGCCTGTCCGTCCCACCCACGGGAGCCAAGTCAGAGCGGTAACCTGCCTGCTGCAAGGAGAGAGGAAGGGAAAACGGGCACTTCTCTCTGCAGAGGAGCAGGAGGAGTAAGTCTACATCAGCGTTTTGGTTTGGATGAGAAGAAAGCTTTTGAAGCAAACCTCTCGGGCATCCTTGCTTCCTCTGCTTTGGTGTGCACCAGACAGCCATCTCCGGCTGCACAAACAGAAGCACTTTCAGTAGCACTGAACTGGAAGTTGTGCTCCAGGTGTGCTTTCAATGTGCTCTGACAGTGAGCACTCAGCCCATTCAAATTCCACAAAAATCTGCAGTACCTTCCCCTACCCCAGGGCACAACGTGGATGGCTGGTACTCGGCTCCAGCTGCTTCACAGACCTGTTCCTCCTGTGCCGTACTGCTCGTAGTGCTCGCTAATGCAGAGAGAGTCACAGAGGAGAGGTGAGGGGATCCCTCAGGGCACAGGCAATGTACTTGCGCTTTCTGTCGGTAACAACAGCAAGGGAGCACCTGAAAGAAACATGAGGAACTTTATGACATGAGAGACAGCAAAATAATTTCAGTACTGTCATCCAGAGAAAAAGCAAAGGAGTTGGTTCTGCCTCTGAGTCTGCCAGCCAAAATGACAGATTGATTTGGGAAGTACCAGGTGAAGAGAACCCAAGGTTTTAGGAAATGAGCTCTGACTGTCTCCCAGGCAAGAATGAAAAATAAACAAATCACAGAATCATAGAATCACTAGGGGTGGAAGAGACCTCCAGGATCATCTGGTCCAACCATCCCCTTACTACCAATGTCACCACCAAACCATGTCCCTAAGCACCACATCCAGCCTTTCCTTGAACACGCCCAGGGACGGTGATGCCACTACCTCCCCAGGAAACCTGCTCCAATGCCTGACTGCTCTTTCTGAGAAGAAATGTCTCCTAATTCCCAACCTAAACCTCCCCTGGCACAGCTTGAGGCCATTCCCTCTAGTCCTATCACTAGTTACCTGTGAGAAGAGGCCAACCCCCAGCTCCCGACAGCTTCCTTTCAGGTAGCTGTAGAAAGCAATAAGGCCTTCCCTGAGCCTCCTCTTCTCCAGACTAAACAACCCCAGCTCCCTCTGCTGCTCCTCATAGGACTTGAATAAGTAAATCAATAAATACAGTGTTTAAAGCACAGATGGACAGTAAGTACAGTCAGGAAGAGACTACTTTTTAGGGGGATTAAAAGTGTTGTTTTCAGACTGCTCAGTATTTGCCGCACAGGTGCCTCAGGATGTGTTGTCAGGAGCTGTGTCCTACCGCTCGTCCCTTCCACTTAATTTCATTTAGAAATGCAGTTAAATGCTGAAGACCAAGCTCTCGCTGTTACACTACAGACAGTCCCTCGAAAGATTAGCAACTGCTCTATGAAAACAGCCTTTTGCTCTCCCTGTTTAAATACAATTTCAGAGCTTGACTGAAGAACTGCCATATGAACACTCCACTTGGGGTGACACCGTAGCCAAAGCAGGGCAGTGCCAGTTCTCTGCCGTTTCCAGCTCCTATTTAGCACGATGTGCCTTCTTGGCTCACTGGGAGCACATCTAGTATCTCACAAGCTACTTTTTAAAAAGCAGCATTGTCACGTTTTAGTTGAACAGCATGCATAATCTGAGGTTGCTACATTGCTTTAGGGAATTAGCTGCCATTTTGCTTTATGTTATTATGCGAAAATTACTTTCAAGTGTCAGTTCACTTGGAAAATTCCAAAATGTCATTTTACTTTTGGTTTCCTTACAAAATTATTTGATTCTCACCATCGTGGGATATGTGCTAACCATTACTACAAGCAGGCATGCAGCAATTCTGACCAGCTGGAGGCTGACCTACCTGGTAGTACAGCAGGATTATTTTAGCATTGGGTGGCTTTATATATTTTACAAATGCTATTCAGATGGCAAAATTCACACAAAGAAAATCCATTAAGCTAGAGAGCTACATCATTAACAGAAAAGACACTGTAAATAGACAGTCCTTTGAGAAGAGAGAACATTAGTGGTTACTGACCTGGAAGTGCTGGACCTTGCCCACCTTTCCTTGTGCCAAAAGAAGGGGCAAACTAGGACTCGGATGAGAAGAACTTTTTTTTTTTTTCTTTAAATCAATACTTTTGATGAAGAAATTGACTTATAAAATTTTTGGTTTAGAAATTAGTAGGTAGAACAGTACTTATACAACCTTTTACCAATTTTGCTACAAAAAAAAAGTAGGAAAGGAAATAAAGAACTCAAGTTTCACAGTTAGGATTTTCAGTGAAAAATCTAAATATGTTTTTATAAGAAGGCCAGGTGAAAAAGAAAAAAAAGCACTGTTAAAAAACCATTTTGAAGTCAATTTTGTCAGCAGATGCTTAGACTAACCACACTGAAGAACCTAATGAGTCAGACCTATGGCAGAGGAATCCTGCATTCATCTGAAGCAGGAAAAAAACGCAGCACAAGGCCCCAAAGGACTGACTGCAGATCAGTCCTTCCAACTTTGCCATCATACCCTCAAGACCAAAGGGACCATCTAGTTGGTTTTTAAGCACATCAGCTGGGCTTTGCCCAGTGATTATTAATGAAAAATCTGACCAACTGAAAGATCAAATGAGAGTTTATTGCCTAACTGTGTAACCATAGTAATTGTAATTAAGTGGTAGCCTGGGAGAGTCCATGAGCAATCACAGAATCACAGAACTGTAGGTGTTGGAAGGGACCTCCAGAAATCATCGGGTCTAACCCCCCTGCCAAAGCAGGTTCCCTACAGCAGGCTGCCCAGGTAGGCGTCCAGACGGGCCTTGAATATCTCCACAGAAGGAGACTCCACAACCTCCTTGGGCAGCCTGTCCCAGTGCTCCGTCACTCTCACCGTGAAGAAGTTCTTTGGCATGTTGGTATGGAACTCGCTGTGCTTGTGGCCATTGCCCCTTGTCCTGTCCCCACAAACCATTGAGAAGAGGTTGGCCAAATCCCTCTGTCTGCCACACTTAAGGTATCTGTAAACATTGCCAAGATCCCCTCTCAGTTTTCTCTTCTCCAGGCTGAACAGAGCCAGGTCTCTCAGCCTCTCCTCATAGGGGAGCTGCTCCAGGCCCCGTAGCATCTCTGTGGCCCTCCGCTGGACTCCTTCCAGGAGGTCCCTGTCTGTTTTGTGCCGGGGAGCCCAGAACTGGACACAGTACTGCAGGTGAGGCCTGAGCAGGGCAGAGTAGAGGGGGAGGATCACCTCCCTTGACCTGCTGGCCACGCTCCTTTTAATGCACGCCAGGATCCCCTTGGCCCTCTTGGCCACCAGGGCACACTGCTGGCTCATGGCCAACCTGTCGTCCACCAGGACCCCCAGGGCCTTCTCCTCAGAGCTCCTCTCCAGCAGGTCATCCCCCAGCCTGGTCTGATATATGCGGTTGTTCCTCCCCAGGTGCAGGACTCTACACTTGCTCTTGTTAAATCTCATCTGGTTTCTTCCTGCCCAGCTCTCCAGCCTGTCCAGGTCTCACTGAATGGCAGCACAGCCTTCTGGCGTGTCGGCCACTCCTCCCAGCTTTGTGTCATCGGCGTACTTGCTGAGGGCAGACACCATTCCCTCATCAAGGTTGTCAATGAAGATGTTGAACAGGACCGGACCCAGCACCGACCCCTGGGGAACACCGCTAGTCACAGGTGTCCAGCCAGACTCTGCGCCGCCGATCACCACCCTAATTTCAATAATATATGGGACTAGACAAGGATCATCCTCAGAAAGGTTGACGTTAAAGGATTAGTGACTCCAAGCCAGGACAAAACTGTACAGAGATATGTTTATGACAGTTTGGAATTTTTTCTTCTCTAAAATTTTAAAATTTCAAAATGAGTCTAAGAGATATAGGTAGAAAACATGGGTGTTCTTATTTTTTTCTATTGTTTTGAAGATGCAGATTTAATATGCAAATTAAAAAATTAACAATGTTAATCCAGAGCAACAGAAAGTATAAGATCCCAGAAAAGGAACACGACTATCTTAATAAAGTATTCTTTATTTACTTAGACTGAATGATTTAGGTACTTCTTCCTTCTCCCACTATGTTTAAGTCTTTAGGGTCCATGTTTCAAGTTCTCAACTATGTAATGGCAGTCAGACTTTATAAACCGAGAACTGAGACTCATGTGATCAGTATGATTCTGTGAATGGGGACTCTAAAGAAGTGATCAAAATGCAATTGAAGTGACGATACTGCCCAACGTGTAGGTTGCAGAGCAATGAAGAAGCAGCCTACAAGGAGATCAGAGACCTTAACAAAGCAGATGATAATTCTTTTGCAGTTTGCTATTAATGGGAAAAACGGACTTTGCATTGTCGTTTTCAAACCAGACCACATGAATTGATTATCTGCACAAGGACCCCAGCATGCCCTCTGTCTCTAGGACAGCTTTCATGTACTAAGGATTTTCCTTCTTGGATTTCTGTCCTTAGCATGCCTTTATCTGAAGCCAGCTCCTCTGAGTTAAGAGGCATTCAGCAGCAGAAAAGAGGTTATTCTGGACACTCAGTAAACCAATTCTCTGCTAGTTTTCTGGGAGAAATAGGAAAATCCAACAGCAACTTTCAGTAGTATGGAGTACCATCAAGGCCCATTTTTCAGATATATCTGGAGTCAATGCACAAGGTAAGAAGCCTCAGGAGAGTAAAGTGGCCCAATCCTTTAATTTCCAACAGGCAGTTACTTCTGCACACAGAGACAGCACCACTGTTCTGTGACAAGTGTTTTTTTGTAGACAAGCAGTCTGAAAAAAAAAGGACTCTTCATTTCAAAACAGGAGGCATCCACAGCGTTTGGCCTTCTGTGAGACTGAAAGAACAAGCTCTTAACATCAAGAACTGCCCCAATAAGCCTCAGCTATTATGTTTAGACTTAATTACAAAAAAGGTTGATTACAGTCAAATTTCCTATCACACCAGCTCTCCCTATTGCCTTTGGTGGAGATAACACAGATTAACTATCTGGAAATAGTTTCATTAGGAATTTGCAGTACCTTCGGTTTTCCTGTGGAGAACCTACCGACAGGATCCTCACAAAGTCACCCGGTATTATACCCTATTAACAGCCAGCCAGAGGAACGTCAGGAAGACACTGCCCAGTAGTACATCAGTATATAGTGTTCGTCCATTTTCTGAAGTTTTAGCATACCCAGGGCTCAGGTAGACTTCCAGTCTTCCCAAGCGGTAGCAAAATTTCTCCATGGACAGATACACACCCCCTCACCTTGTCCACACACGTGCCCATCTCTGCTAACACTCTCCATTATCTATTACTTCCTGCAGCCTTCAGGATTAAACTGTCCTAAACATTTTATTCATTATTTCCCTCTATGAACGCAAAATAGTCTTCTACCATTTCCTCAGTTTCCATAGCTTCTAGGTACAGACTGCTATGCACGGGATCTTTTTTTCTCCTTCTTCAAAGGGGATGCCACACTGATCAGATTTTGCCAGGATTATTTTCATTATATTTTTTCTTCATTATTTTATCTTCCTTATAGAAAGCAGCTCTCTCACTCTGCCTTGGGTGCTGTCATTACTTCCCGTTCGGTGTTGTGTCTCTCATCTTTCCAACTCCTTGACATCTTTCAGTATTTCCATCTTCTCTCCTTCTTTCTTACTCTATCATTCTGTTTCCTACTGTTTCTGCTCACAAGCTGCACTCCCATCTCAAGAAGAAGGGTGTAATTTCTTAGTTTCCTGTTTTCCCTATTAGTTATGCCACTGGTGAATCATCCTAATTGCAAAGAAGAACATACTCCTCATCATTTGTGAATTTGGTTTACAAATCCGATTGAGTGATAGGAATAAATATTACATAAAATGAATATGTAGAAATTAGCTAGCCACTAAGCACAACACTAAGGCTGTTCATACAGATTGAGAACATCCGAAATCATAGGGTAGACATCCTGGTGTACCCTTTAATAATGTCAGCCATGTTTCACAACCAAAATGTAATTTGTTTCTATAGATAACTATTAAAATTGTCTGCTTTTTCTGCAAATGAAAATATGAAAGTTGTTAACAGATCTGTCAAGTATTTAGCAGAACCTGCAATCATAACCAATAAGACAGAATTGCTGCATGCAAGTGAGGTTATTTATAATCACAAGTAAGGTCTGGGTAAGAACAGCTCTCATATAAACCAATTTATTAAACGAGTATCAAAGAAGTGATATATTAAACAGTAAATAGGGATTACGTGGGACAAACTTGTGAGTCTGTAGTGGGTTAATGTGGCAAGGTTTTGGTAGCAGGGGGCTGCAGGGGTGCCTTCTGTGAGAAGATCCCAGCACCTGTCCCATGTTAGATAAGGGGCAGTTTCAGCCAGCTCCAAAGGGATCCGCCTCTGCCCAGAGCCGAGCCAGTAAGCAATGTTGTTCGTGCCTCTGTGAGAGCAGATTTGATGGAGAAAAAAACTGCTGTACAACAGCAGCTGGGAGGATGAGGAGTGAGAAACACCCTTGCAGACACCACGTTCAGTGAAGGAGGGGGAGAGGTGCTCCAGGCGCCAGAGCAGAAGTCCCCTGCGGCCTGTGGTGAGGCCCATGGTGAAGCAGGCTGCCCCCCTGCAGCCCACGGAGTACCACAGTGGAGCAGGGTTCCACACTGCAGCCCGTGGAGGAGACCACGGTGGAGCAGGGGGACCTGCACCAACGGAGGCTGCAGCCTGAGGAGGACCCTCGCTGGAGCAGGCCCCGGGCCAGAGCTGCAGCCCACGGAGAGGAGCCCACGCAGGAGCAGGGGGTCTGGGGGGAGCTGCTGCCCGTGGGGGACCCAGGTTGGAGCAGTTTGCTCCTGAGGGATGGACCCCGTGGTACGGAGCCATACTGGAGCAGTTCTTGAAGAGCTGCAGCCTGTGGGAAGCCCACGCAGGATCAGTTTGGGAAGGACGGCACCTGAGGGAGGGACCCCACAGCACAGGGGACAAGAGTGACCGAGAAGGAGCAGCAAAGAAGAAGCGCTATAGACTGACCATAACCCCCATTCCCCTGCACTGCTCAGGGGGAGGAGGTGGAAGAGGGTGGATGGGATGGGGGGAAGGTGTTTTTGGTTTCTTTCCTTCGTTTCTCACTTCTCTAGCTTGTTAATAATAGGCAATGAATCTTACTGTCTCCCTACTCTGAGTCAGTTTTGCCTGTTATGATAATTGCTGAGCAATCTCCCTGTCCCTATCTCAGCCCCGAGCCCTTTGCATTGCATTTTCTCCCCCTTTTCCTTTGAGGAGGGGGAGTGGCTGTGGTGGAGCTCAGCTGCCCACCGGAGTAAAACCAAAGTCCCCTGCAAGGTGCTGATGGCGGCATCAGGGGTTCAGATTTCAACATCAGAGCCAGGATTCCCATACCCCACTAGGAACCTCCATTCACACACTGATAAAATGGGGAAAATACCATTTGCTGTTCCTTCCAGGAATATTGTTAATTAATTAATTCTTAATTAAGTTTGCAAAATACAAATAACCTTGATTGAAAGGCACTGTAAAAAGGAAATTATTGTTAGGAGGATCAGAACTCTTGCCTTGGGAAAACCTTTGGGTGTGTTTTCTCATTAATGTTAATGGAAATTAACAGCTTAATGCAAGCCAAGCTGAAAATAAGATACTTCACATTTGCATCTTAGCTACATTTGCTTCATTACTTATTTAGGATCACTGATGCATGTAGGAAGATGAGTTTCAGCACTTTGAGCTATAGTTTTTAAGTGCTCTTATATGCACAAATACATCTGAGTGGAAAAAATATATATTTGAAATTGTTATGACAGACTTTCCTTAGAGGAACACATGCCAGAACAAAGGAATGTGCCTTTCTAAATGGACACCTCAACCTAGCAGAGACAAAGCTAAATAAATAAGTAACCAAACAAACAAAACAGGAAAGGCCAAAGGCTAGATCCAGGAAAAATGACTTGGGGACCACTCAGAAAAAAATAGAGTGGGGAAGAGAGACACATGGGTCACCTTTATTTAACTCAAGTCCAAAACTGCAATTCTGAGAGCCTTTGGTTGACATTGGCCATATCTGGGTACGTTTAAGATCCTCGCTTTTCCCATACCCCAATAACTTTTTGCTTTGGTCTTGACCAGTTGCCTGTTCACTCCTGACAGCCCAAGCAGCTCAGCGCCAGCCCTATGGCCTGTCAGACCCAGGGCTGGCACCTCTTTCCTTATGCTTTGCTGACACCGACCCTGCTGGAGAGGGTCTCACTCACAGAGGAGTGCAGACAGCAGTTGCACCATGTCAAAACACACCTGGAAGGAGAAAACCAGTTTTTGCAGAATCACATGCAGAGAGCTGAGTTACCTGATGGGAGCTGCTCAGGAGAGAGGTCAAGCCTCACCCCCCAAACACCTAAGTTCAGCCTGTCCTTTCCCACACCAAGCAGAGCAGATGGGGTACCGGTAACTTTTCCATACCAAATATTGTGTCTGAATCCTGGACCACAGGGGCAATCTCTATCTTGGCCCTTCCTGCAGCCTGAAGGATATGGAATGTCATAGAAGAGAGAGAACTGACACAGCCCCTTCCCAGGGCATCCCACGGCCCTACGCACCATCAGCTCCTACACAGCTGACACGAGACCATAGGACACGCAGGTGCCTGTAGCAGACCTGCAGGCAGGTGACCACACCAGCAGCTAAAGGCCTCTATTACTTGAGCCAATCTGATCTCTCTGTTCATAATCAGCACACCAAGTTACTGCCGCCTGATTTCCTTTGGCCCCGTGGTCAGTATGTCAGCTTGTAAGCATACTGGATTTCTTCATAATCGCACAGCTTCTGCTAACCTATGCCAAGAGTTAATTTGTCCAAAAAAGATGCCATTTGTTTCTGTGAGGAGGACAACCAACAGATTTTGCCGCCTAAGATAGACACTGATAATTGCAAAAAGAATCACTTGTGCAGTGCCACCCAAATGCAGTTTTCTGCTCTACACTAAGGAAATATATGTCAAGCAAGCTATGTGTAAAACTGTGGAATAGAGACACTGTCGACAACAATTGTTTTTCATTCCCAGTCCTCTGAAACCCCTTAGCACCATGCTGGGTCACAGCTAGTACTCAAGGCATAACCCAGGTGCTGTAGGTTGGCATGGTTCCCTGACCTAGAGGGAACAATACCGATTTCTCCTAAAGTACGGCAGAGGCTGGCTTACCCAGCAGCCAGCACTGTATGCTTGGTACATCTTATGGCATATAATGGTAAAGGAAGGAGGATTGATTTTAAAAGCTTGTTTTCAGCTTCCCCACCTCTTCATAAACCCAGGCTATCGTCCTTGCAGCTTGGGAGAGCACGAAGTCATGCACTTCCTGGGGCTGCAAAGCCAGGGGAAGGATTCCTGCAAGCATCGCTAGGTGCCAGGCTGGAAGCCCCAAAAGCAAGCACTTGCACATAACATACCAACACGGGCTCTTGATACACTGCTACTGGGATTTGCCCTCCTCCCATTGCCCTCCTGCAACAGCAAAGAGCTGCAGAACCATAAGCAGAGTGAAATGTCATCTGTCACCATGCTGACCTTTCAATACCTGCTCTCTTTTTTGCATTAAGTCACACTCTGTGATTTCGGGAAGTGGTTTTGTTTGTAAGCCAGGTCATGAGTTCACTTCCCACGCTGGCACAGAGACTCATTTCCCATGATGACACTGCAGTGAAATAGAGAAGAAATTTTGAAGTGAGGTTTTCAAATGCTATTGTCCATTGCTGGTGCCCAAACAGGTGGAAAATACGAGCCAGATTGTGCAAACTGACTTCCATGAAGCCATACTGACTTCTGCCACTTGAAAATCTGTCTGTTCTTTCCTCTCTGAGGAGTGCAAGAGTTGGCAGTATACAGGTATAGCTTACTCCTTGTGTCCCTTCCTGGAGAGCACAGTGCAGATTTCCTGAAGTGAGAAGAGTGACTGCTGGACAGATGGTGGGTCTGCCTGCTGGCACACAGGGCTGTTTGTTCTACAAGGCTAGTCCAAAAATATCTATGTTCTCTTCAGGAAAAGAAGGAAACAAACTTCAGAACAATTTGAGGCACAGATCTGCAAATGGCAATCTTTTTTAAAAAGGGAATCACTGAAGATCCAAACGGAAGGAAAAGTCATTCCATACCACAAAAGCAGCTCAAAATACAATCAAGAAAATACACGAGTGGCCCTCTGCATTCCCCAGCATCTTATCACAAACCAAAGAAAACTGCCAAAGTTATGGAAGCAAAATTAGAAATCTCATGGGGATTTTTCCCACCTGTAGCATCTCCAGAAGCAGCACAGGCGGGCTGTTCAGCGAGGGGAGGAAGCCAGGAGTCAAGGTGACAGCGAGAATGCCGCAGGGCAGTACCCCTCAGTGCAGGAAGTGCTGCATGGCACCCACATGAGCAGAGCAGAGCAGAGCAGGGCCAGCAGCAGCAATCGGTCTGCAGGGAGAGGGCAGCTCCAAGGCCAGGCTAGGAAGCCCATTTAGCAAGAAGAGGCCAGGATCCACAAGGTGTGAGGGGGAGCACAGGCAGAGGCACAGCACAGGCAAGACCCCAAGCTGAGGGCCTGAACTTAAATGCAGCTCCTGAGCCCCAGAGGGGCACATCCCATCTCAGCCTCCCACAGCTCTGTCCCACAGCTTACAGCTGCACCCCATCAGGGCAGGCTTTCCCCCAGGCAGCCCAAGTCCTGGGGGTGGGGACACGTTTGTGGCTCTGAGAAAATATTAAGGCAGCTGTGAAGTGAAAACGTGGCCCAATGCACACACCTCTCAGGACAACAGAGAACACATGCTGGTGGAACAAGAGCCATTTTAAGCTGAACGAGGAAGAGAAGCCATCTTCTTCCCTCTTCTCATTCCTTTGGGAGCCAGTCTTGTGAGGAGAGACGATCAGAAAGTGAGCTTTACCCATGGAAACCTTTCTCCATTTGACAGAAAACTGTGAGCAGTAGGAGTGGCGGAGGGGCTGCAGGGAGCCCAGATGCACACAGCCCCTTCTCCAGCACGCTGACAGCCCCTGCAGGTGGAAGTTGCAGACAAGGCATTTTGGCTAATGAATATATATAATGAGTATAGCTTACTCCCATTCCTCCGTCTACAGCCAGCGCTCCACATTCCCACACTACTACTGAAAAGCAAAAATGTCCCATCCCCAGCCTCCAGCAGCAGTTCCCCTTCCCAGAAACCAGGGCCACAGGCAGCTGCAGAACAGCATAACCAGCAGCCCACCTGCACCTCGCTCAGCTTCTGCTCCCATTTCTTGTGAAGGCTCTGCTCTGAGTTTGTAAAGGATTCACAAGAAGTACAGATGTCTTACAAACGATCAGCTGGTAGGAGTCCACCAGCTTGCTCATAACCTCGGCAGGTATCCATATATACCACTTTTTCCTGATATTAAAACTGTCTCTAAGCACACACTCGCCATGTTATAAAAACATCAGTCTGTTTTTTTATCTGCTAATTTATTATAAATAAGTATAAAAAGGAACTTAATATTTCTTCAAGTATGTACACTTGATTCCCACTTGGATTTTGTAACCACCGCTTATTTCAATAAAAGGGACATTATCTGTTGTTCCTCACCTCTCTGCATATCGATAAACGTTCGGCTACATCCTTCTCCCCTCCTGGACAGCGGTGAGAAGCAGGATGCAGCACAACACATTAGGCACGGGCTCGCTGGGGGAATTGCTCTCTCCCTGCTCTCCTTGTGGGCAGAAAACAGCCAGTCCCAGAGGTTTGTGTTGGGAGACAGCAGTAAAGGCAGGCAGAGGCCTGCAGATGGGTGAGAGTCTGCTGAAAATCTAAGCCCAAGGCTGCACCCTGAAGATTACAAAACCTCCAGTCAGGGGATTTGGGAACAGGCAGTGGAAGTCGCAGTCCTCAGTGCACTGAGGTGAGCTGGGGTGCAGGGAGCAGCAGGTTAGTGTTCGTGATCCTGGGCTCCTGGAGAGTTTTCATCCTTACAGGAGAATCCACGTAGGCTGAAATCACTGTTCTTCCAGTGAGAATGAATAAGGACAAGCCCAGTGTCACAGATGACATTCTGTGGTGAGATACCTTCCCTCACTCTCTTCATTCAGTTCCGATGCTTCTAACCCAACTGAACACTGCTTGTCTTGCTAAACAAAGGTGGCTTCCTCTACCAGCATTGACAGCAAAAGGATGCTGAAATGAAAGAGGTTCCTCTGCATAGACCCTAGCACTGACTGCTCCTGAGTAGAGGTTTTGGACAATAGTTCTCTTTCAATCACTTTTTTCCCAGTCTTTTCATAATCCCTCACATCTACCTTTCTAAAATCAAGTATTTCTGTGCTGCTGCCTTTGAACGTTTCTTTGCAAGCACCTCAAACAAACCTGATGGCATAATGACCATTTTCCCTCAGACAAAGGCTCTATCTTTTGTCCCTTACTGTTCGTTACCAACTACTACAGCTGCTCTTATTGATTGCTTTAGAAAAAGCAGCAAGAAAACAGTCTTCAAATAACCACCAGCAATATTCATCCTTCCCCAGTCATTTTATAATTCTTACTCTAGTTTTAGTGACCTGACTATAGATCTTCCCGTGATGACTGCAGTAGGCTCTCTGTAAGCCCACAGAAACACTGGGCGCTCTGCCCTCGCTTCCTACCCCACCAGTCTGTTATAATCTTCCGTTATCTCCTTCTATCGCTTTTATTTTTCTCTTCCAGTTCTCTTTATAAAAGCCGCCAAGTCTGCCTAACCAGCTTTTACTTTAGACCTACTCCAAGCTCACCCATGGCTCTTACCCTTTCCTTTCCTATTGAATCTTCTCTTTTTCAGAGGCTCAGTCTGGGAGCGAAGCGCAGGAATGCTTGCTGTGCTGAATGTGACCTCCGCACGGATGTACATGCAACTCTGCGGAAGCGTGTTATTTGCTGGCTTGCTCCCCCTCCAGTTGCAAACACTGAAATTACTACTGTGATCAAAACAAATCCTTATCATTATAAGGAAACCATTTTAAATGCTTTAAGAAGCAGCATACACTGTACAGAAGGTTAATCTTGCTCTGAAACTCGGGTGTTACTCAAGCTGCAGAGTGGTTACTCAGAAAACACTGAGGGAATCCATGGGGACCTGGTTTCATGTAAGGCTGAAGGGAACTCACAGCATGACCTAAGCTAATTCCAAGTGTGTCAACCCATTTATTTATACCCGTTCTGATACATTTATGCACACCCAGTAGTATCCTTCCAGAAAAAGAATCTGCACTAATACCATGGAGACTATGCAAAGACTAAATTAGCTACATCAGGTCAGTAAACCCACCGAATTTTGGCTCACCGATCAAGTTCTGAAAACAGTTGCATTGCTTTTCCTTGCATTGAAGATATGACACTCAGGGAATAGCAAGCCTTGAATATTTTTGCTCTTTGTGAGAAAAATGAATGTAAATTTATAATTTCAGGTTCATGATTAAGATTCATAACTATTTTCTGTTACAGAAAAATCAGACTTTTCTACAGAGATGAAGTTTAAATTGCTTTAATAATGAAATCCACTTTTCATTTGTATTGTGATTCTTCTGCACTCTCATTAACAATTCATAATTTAAAGATTGGGAGTGATTAATGGCTGGCTTCACCACATAATGCTTTTAAGGAACAATGGTGCAATTCAGAAGGCTCAGAGGTTTCCCTCATGCTATGTTACATGTTAATGTGCACTGAAACTAATCTGATTCATTCAAACTGGGGAAAAGGCTGGATGTGGTCCAGAAACCCTACTGGAAGCTATGTGAACTAACTAGATGAAAACCACAACAAATATTCTAAAAGAAAAAGAAAGAAAAAGGAGAAGCAGAGGCAGTGACAAGTTTTAATGGCAAACTTCAGACTCCAGGCAGGACCCACAGCAGAGAGTAATATGCCGCTGTACTCCTCCTTGGGATGGATTGGCAACAACCACCGGCTTTTCTAGTCACCCAAAAAGGACTGGCAGCAGCCGGGGCACGCCAACAGGCAGTTACTTGCCTTCTCCTCCATGGAGAGGACTTCTCTGTCTGCCCCTCTGACAAGAAGACGGTGGACTTGGGGGCTGCTTTTCCCTCATCGTGCTCAACGTGGATGATTGTCACAGGGAAACAAAGGAGCATCTTCTCTTCCCATATTATTGTTTGACTCAGTTCCTACGCCCAGTTGAGCTCACATCTCTGAGCGGTGTCTAAGAGAAATACACTGGAAGAGAGCAAGGAGTGCTGCCAAGTACTATGTCCACAGCTGAGGACCTACTCTTCCCTTAGACATAAGAGTACCCCAGACTCAGCACAGCATCCTGGAGCCGCTACCAGCAGAATCTGAGGTGTGCACAAGTGGCCACAGAGACCTTTCACAGTTCTTCAAGGTTATTTTGATGATGCCTTTTCATTTGACTTTGGGATCAGATTACAGCAACTTACAATGCAATTTACAGATTTACAGGGCTCTAAATTGCACCATCAGCACATTCGAGCCAGCACTGCTGAAGAGATCTCTGGGTTCCTCCAGTGCTGCCAAAAGTCATGCATAGGTTCAGTTTTTCCCAGGGGATTCACCCTGCTGTTGGAAAAACAACCCAAGCCCAAAGCCCCCGAGTTGGCAGAAGGGCCAGTGACTTGGAGGAGGGAATCTAATGATCAGCTCTGGCAAAGCCATATGACAGGCACTGCCTACTGAGTCAGGGCTGGGTCAGGTTTTCCTGCAGCACTGCTGTTATGAGAACATGGTTGGAAGGAAAGAAGGGCTAGGTTATTATATACATATTTACCTTGCAACCAAACGTATTGCAGGTGTTACTGGCTGCACTGCACACAGCTGTGCATAAGCACTTTGAAATTTTGCGTTCCTTGTTTTGCTTACCATATTCTTTAGTTTTACTGACTGCCATCCCTAAGAAAACTACAGATAATTTAGTATCCCCTTACCTTCCAACACTCACAGAAGTGTTTTCTCTCCCCATTACCCAGACTACATTTAAATTTTCCATGAGCAAACATCAGCCTCAACTTTCCCAGATACCCTTCCCATTAAAAGCTAACCCACGTGGAGGGTGGGAGGAGGCAGGCCGCAGCTGAATCCCGTGTTGAATTGCAATAACGCACTGAAGAACTTAATCTCGTTGGTTCACAAAATAGTGGTGGTGACAGCCAGTAAAAACTGGGAGTTACCAGTGACCCCGAGCTCATTCGTTACCCTATTGGTGATTTACGGAGCCAAAAAATGCAAGCAGGTTGGTAGTGGCCGGGAATACTGAACACAAGGGGGAGCACTGCCCCACTGTTTTGGCTCTCTAGACGATAAGCAAGTGCTAAGTTCTTTGCACAAGAGACATTTGATTCATTTTTTGTTAATTTAATTTTATTGGAATTAAGAAAAGTATGAAATTCTTATTTAGTTTTCATTTAGCTCCCACGGGAGCTGGTATTCTACTGCTACTTTTACTGGAATAGGAGAGACAGCTGGCTCCAAGACCTATTGCTGTGTGCTAGCTGGTGACTGGACTGGAGAAGTATCCCCCCCGCCTCCCCCCAAAACGAAGAGACATGACACACTGAAGTACTGCCTTAGTGCCTGCATAAAGTGCTACTAACTAGGAGATGAAAAGACAACTTGATTAGCATCCCTTGAGATTCTGCAAATAGACACACAGTACATCAGACAGACTGATGAGGATGAGCCACGTTGGCGTGGCATCCCAGCAAGAAGCATTCTATCCTCGTAATTCAAGCGGGTAAAGGAAATTCCTTCAGATGATCATCTTGCTTACTACTGCATTTGCCTGGCTTCCCACTACCCTTCATGTCAGAGACTGCACTGCCCAGAAGGACTGCTGCAATCACCGAGATGCTCTCCTGCATAGCACAGGACTTAAAGTTCACTCAGTTCTTGTCTGGAGCACTTCATACTTTGGACTAAAATTCAGTACTAATTCTCAAATTACCAACACTGTAGAGCTTGTACACAATTTCAGAAAGATTTCTCTGGATATAAAGTAATCTTTACTGCTAAATATTTGCCTGCCATTTTTATTTTTGACATTTCGAACATGTCTAGCTACATCCCCTAAATCTTGAGGCTTCTCAAACATTTTTACTGGCTGGAATGAAGTCTGTTACCAAGACTGGATCTTCCCACAGCTACTTATAAAGGGATATCACCTTAGTTTTCCTCATGGTTCATTGAAGAGTTCCAGTTTCCAGAGTCATAACTGCACAATTTCCAGTCCTTTCAGTGATGTTGCACTGTTGCTTCCCCAGCCAGAACGAAGCCCTGGTGGCAGCAGAAGGGCAAATGCTGTTACAGCGAGCAGGAGGTGACGCTGGCCCGCAAGGGCTGTTCAAAGAGAAATGAGACACCCGAAGCACCCAGAAGTATCATCGCTGGGGCTCTGACCTGCTCAGTGCAGGACCCACATCTGATGTTTCACCACAAAGCTATGTGAGCCCAAAGCTTCAGATTTACCCCTGGTTCAGCCCCCTCCTGCTGCAATCCCAAAGGCTGCACGGCTCAGGCTCTGGAAGCTGTACCAGCCGGCTCCAGCCGGACACAGAACCTCTGGGGACTTGCACAAGGAAGAGAACCTTCTCTTGGGAGTGGGACTCACATAGATGAAGCAGTTGCGCTCAAATTTCAGAATCTGGGAGGAAACCAATGAGCAAACAAAGAAATAACCCAAATGCCCAGATTTCCACAGCTGAATTGGTATCCTGCTTTCTTTGCTCTTAAGCACAGAAATTTACATTTTGCCATGTTACATTGCATCCTGATCACTTACACCTGTAACAGTGGTTTGGCCTTTCATGATTCCAGAGCTGCCATGACATCTGTAAGCTTCATTCAGTAACTTCAGTATGTCTCTCGGGTCACAGAAAAAAATTCACAGGACCTTCTTACAAGCACACCAGCATGGTAACGACTGAACCGCTCTTGCAGTCCAACAACACATATCATGCAGAAATAAAACTTTCCAGGACTGAAGGTGATCTCTTATTTTTCCTCAGGCAAAATACTGCAACGTACCAAGCAGAAGTGTGTAATACACACTATTAATTTCATCAGACAATGTTGTAATACCATCAAAAAGGATCTATTATTCCATAAGCCAATCCCAATCAGTGTTAAAGAGCTCATGTATTTTAGTTGTTTATTATGAGAATCACTCATCTGTCCTTTAGTTTTGTCCAACTCTGATATCAAGTTAACTTACCTTTATCTGGATTGTATTAACATGGATCATTCCCGTTCTGCTTTTCAAGTACTGAAACATTCCTTTCCTTTTAGTGCCTCCAAACTCTCCCAGGGTTCAGAGTTTTGAAAAAAATGAAAAACAACAACAACAACAACAACAACAAAACAAAACAAATAAACAACAACCCAAAAACTCTATAACATGAGTTCCTTGCCAGTTTTTACAACTAAAGGATGCAAGTTAATCTATACTTGCCAAACTCGAGAAGGGTTTAACACACTGTTGAGTTGCTGTGAGAGATGAAAATATCACGTTCTTATGTGGAAGGGATACATCACTTTGCCTTTTCTCAACAAGAAAACCAATGCATCTGTTAAAAATTGCCTCTTCTGTGCTTTTGTGAGAAACAAAGTTGTGTTTTTGCAGTAGAGAATTACTTTTCTGTATTCCAAGGTAGTTGTGTAGTCATAATAAGGAGAAATGCTAAGTAGGTAAGTGGACAGTAGAAAGCCTCACTGTTCCAAAATAAGGTAGAAGCTTGAGAAAAACAGGACGAACAGTGTGAGAACAGTAAACAAAGATCACAAGTTCTCAAAACATAAGAAAGGAGAAATTAAAGGGTTGAAAAAAAAAAGAAAAAATGTACATACATGGTACAGAGGAGCGTCGAGTAGCTTGTGAACCTGTAGTACTCAGCCAATGAGGAATCGGGAGGTGCTCAGGCATCGGGTAATAGGGAACAAAAGGTTATGATTTGTTTACTAAAATGCGCTCCTGATTGACAGGACGCCCGCCTTTGCAATCACGAATAAAATAGCTTCACAGAAGATCCTGTCTGAAGAAAATTATTTGAGATTTTTCTCACACTTTCACTGGCAGTATTACCATTTGCTAGGAAGGGACTGTTATAAATGCTACGTATTTATTGTGTCTTAATATAGCTTAACAAGACCCCCTCCTCTGTCCCGGTCTGGTCTTCCAGTTGTCCTGCTGATAATATTTCAACTTTTCTCACTCCTCTTCACCCTGAATTTCCACATCTACTGCTTTACACTCCATCAGCCTCCCTTTTTTTCCACTTGTTGTGTCAGATCTGTAACTGTTTTTCCTTTCTTGCCTTTACATTCCCCCTAAATCAGGCTGCTGGTTTCCCCGTGACTGCAGCCCTCTACAACTGTGACCTTCTGGAGAGCTTGTAAGATGAGCTGAAACAGTTCCCAAGTCCACGTGTGTTCCTCTTCCAGCTCATTACCAGTATGCCTCAAAATGATCTGCCATGCCATGAGACAAGCAGTGTTACACCATTCAGGGAATATCCTCCTGGTTCCGACTTTGTTCTGTCTGCAGGTAAGCAGCATGTCCAACCACAGTTAGTTATTCTGAAAATACCTGCTTTACAATCCCCTCATTTTTCCAAGCATATCCCCACTGGATGCCATACTGAATTGTATTCTGTCAATGAGAATATCAAAAAGCGGCAAAGGTGTCCTAGCACCAGCAGCCTGAGCAGCACTCAGCCTGAAGTCTGCAACAAGCACCCAGTCTCTTTGCCACCGAGAGGACAGATGCTGCTTGAGAGGCTGGCCAACTTGTCTTGGGATGCCAGTGGGCGGGCTGTAGCAGGCAATAACCAGCACTCCATCCTCCTCTCCCTCTGTTAGGGCACTAATTCGGCTGCATTCACAATTGTTTCTTTCGAGATCCTGCCAACTCACTAACAGGCAGGGCAATTTCCATACTGAGCACTGCTCCTCCTTTCCTTTTGCCCATTGAATCTCTTCTAAACAGAAAAAGAATGGGAGGCTCAGCAGCCAAAGTCACCTGGGGGTTCACCTGGGGGTAATGCGTCTTGTGGACAGCATGGCCTGCATGCTGCTCTGCAGCCAGCATTCAAGCATTTGTCAGCTAAGCAACTCTATGGAGATTTCAGAAACAGGAATTTTTCAAGAAACCTGAAGGAACCCAAGGCAATTACATAGGCTATGGAAGTCAGCCTGCTCACTGTGCAACAAGATGGAGACTTGTAAGGAAGGCAGTGTCTGCCACCCGAGGTGTGCGGGCAGCAGAAAAGGAAAATCCTACTCCACCAGCAGAGCAGACAGAAACCTGCCCAGGGGACACTCACCTTCCTCGCAGTGCTGGCATCCTGTCAGGCCCTGATCCAGAACAGGGTCGCCTACCGGTCACCACCACACACACACAATATCCTCCCAAGGGACTCCTCCACTCTGTATTATCTCACACTCCTTTTGTTGGTTACCTCTGCTGTCACACCCTAGAGTCAACACCAACCTTTACATGTGGCCAGAATGATCCCGATTAGCCTCCTTGTGCAGCAGAAATCTCCTGCCCATGCCCCTCTGAGAATCCCTGTGGCCCAGGGGAGGATTTAGTCACCCTGTAATTCAGGCTGGAGGTACCGCCTGCTCAAAGCAGGGTCAATGATGAAGCAGAGTCAATGATGAGATCAGATGAAGCTGCTCAGTACTCTACATAAACCAGGCTTGAAAACCACCAGAAATGGTGACAGCACAGTGTCCCTGGACACTCTGTCCCAAAGGCAGACTGTCCTCATGGGGGAGAAGTTCCTCCTGCTCTCCAGTGGGACCCTCTCATGTCTCAGTACACGCCTGTTGCCTCATCTGCCATGCACAACTGACTCGTGTGTGTATGGCTGTATGGAGAGGTGGGGAAGGGAGGAAGGATGGCAAGAAAGGGGCAGAAGACTCAGGGGGCTGTACAGTGTCTCCATAATGGCAAACCCTCCACACAGTTAGTCCCCTTGAGTTCCCTGTACTCACACTCAGTTTGCAAGGGCTATTGGTATCTGCTCCTATGGCAAGAAAATCAAACAAAACCAACACCACCACGTACGTGAGCACAGCCTTGATAAAGCCTGCCTCAGAGGGGAACCATTCTGTCGCTCTACAAGTGACCTATTAGACATGTCTGCTTCTTCATTTACTTCACGCACATTGACAAATGCATTTTCACAATTCCCTTTGAAGAGACATGAATCTTCTCCACACAAACACTAAGCACCATTTTAGAGACTCCCCCTGAGCACTGTTTTCCTATAAACACATTAGCAGCTACAGATTGCAAGGAAGCTGCAGAAGCTGACAGTACGATGGAGAGACAGTGAAAGGATCCAAAGGGGGTCGCTAAGTCTTCAGAAATGCCCCAGTGTTAGACTTTTCACTTTGACATTGCACTTTGTAATCTTCGAAGATTACTATACACATGTACACGCTTATTTATAACTGCAATCCATTAATCACTGCTAAATGCAGCACGCAGCTCACATCCCCAGCACTGCCTGTGCTACCCCAATGGCTGTGAAGCAGCCAGCAGGAAGCAGCCTTCAGTTAAACAAGTGATGGCTGTAATATGTAACGTGACAAAGTAGTGGTAGACAGTCCATTTAAAGTCACATTTAACATTTTAATTAGCCTTACCTCAGGTGGCAACCACTGATTTGCATTATTCATAGTAACAGTCAAATCTAAAAAGGAATGACAAAACCAGGGAGAAAAAAGGCTTTGCTCTGTGAAAGCAATGACAGCTAAAAACATTTCTTGCAGGGTGTGCACGCTTCTCCCCTGACATTACCGACAGCTCGAGAGCCCAGCGCTAGTGTGAGACAACCCCCAGTACCGGGTGGCACAGCGGTGGCAGAGGCACGGAGCAGTGTCAGGCTGTGTCACGCAGGACACAGCAGTGTCACGCAAGCAGAGCCAGGACAACTCTCTGTTGTCTGAAGTCTCCGTTGCTTTCCTATGCACGCTATTTCAGTGCACACCTCTCCAGCTCAACGCTTTGTCCTAGCTCTCCCCCGCTGTAAGGTTAGGACATTTTATCCCCAGCCCAGTCAATAAGCAGCGCTCTGTTTATCTGCTAACATTCAGAATCTTTACATACAGGAAGATTAGTGGCTTCCTTCGGGTTTTTTCTTTCATGGATTTTCAAATCCCCAATCTACACTTGTCTGCATACTGCAGCTTTGCGTTGTTGGCTCCGTCCAATAAAACCTGTAATGGTCATGGCCTAATCTGCAAAGAAGGGAAATGTTATCCCCAGACCAACACGGCCAGCAGAGGCTAAGAGCATCCTGCCACCTCCTCCCACTGAGCTGCAGGATATTTAGAGTACAGAAAGAGGCTGACTGAAACAGGAGATTTAGATAAGAGGTTAGGAGGAAATTCTTCACGCAGAGGGTAGTGAGGCACTGGAACAGGTTGCCCAGAGATGTTGGGGATGCTCCATCCGTGGAGACCAGGTTAGATGAGGCCCTGAGCAACCTGATTTGGTGGGTGGTGTCCCTGTGTATGGTGGGGGGGTGGTGGTGGTGGTAATAGATGATTCTTGAGGTCTCTTCCAACCTTAGCCATTCTATGATTCTATGGAGGTAATGGGAAATTACTCAAAAACTCCATTATTGCTGTGTGCCACAGCACTTTGTACCACAGCACTTTTTAGACCTACTGGCTAAGCACCTTACCATGGTGAAGGTGAAATACCTGATAACATGATTCATTGACATAACATATTGTTACTGGATCAAAAAAAATATTAATCAAATGCCATTTTATAAGGATAACATTCATAAGCACAAAACGTCTTCATGATGATTTCCCCTGTGTAATTGGTTTCTTCTGAGATTTGTCCCAGAAGCCGAGCTTTATCTAATTACTAAGAAGCACAGTACGTGCACGGGGTTTACTCTTCTAAGTTTCACCTCAGCTACACATAAGTTTTATTACAGTGGTACATCTAACATCAAGTATCACAATGTTTGAAAAAAGTTACTTTGGAAAAGAAGAACAAACAAGATCTAAGAGAACAATGTTCTGTAGATTATGAAAATGTATTTGCATGTGCAAACCCAGCTGAAAGCTATCAAGCACTGCCAACATACACAAACCAATTACCGATAAAGCTACTCTGAAGTATGGATTAGTGAGAACTTGAAGAAACCATCTTGGCATGGAAATGCTCCTCACTCTTTCTCTTTCAAAGCTTGCCAAGCAAACGAACCCATAGAGATGTAATTAAAGGCAACAGAAAAAAAAATATTATAGAAAAACAAAACAAAACAAAACAAAACAAAACATACAACCAAATATGAAGTCACATTTAAATCTGTTTTGTCAAACTTCTTACAAGGACATTTTTCCTCTCTCTCCTCCAGGCTGGTCTCACAGATAAACAACTGAAATTAATGTAGCAATATCAGCAGTTTTTCAGGCTTTTATTTCATTTCAGGTCTGAAAGACGAGTTTCTGCACCAAAAAACACTCACTTGCAAGTCTGTGTCCTTCATAAAGAGCCTAAGGGATCTCTTCAACAGTTCCCATGCATTGCACACAAAAGGTAATTCTGCATTAGCAGGTGACTATAGAGAAGGCCTTAAAATCTCTAGATATTATAAATCCCTATGTTCTTCTGGCTAGATACAAGCTTATTGGTTGTTCTTTTAATAACTGCTAAAGAATAAACACCAGTACTTTGTGGTAGGAAAAACATTAGATCCTGGACTAACATAAAGGCCGTTCTACCTAGCAACCTATCATTTTTAGCTGATAAATTCTTATGTGAACTGTGGTAGAGGGAAAAGAGGAGAATAATCATAATGTTCTGGGGATGAGATTTGCCTTTTTTTTTTTTTTTTTTAATCCTACAAAAAGAGAGCTGTAGTAATACCTACAAATTTGTACAAAACTTCTGGATTATATTACTTGATATAGTACTGGTGCTGTGGAATTTCCTCTCTCGGAGAACTACAGTTGGATAGTCACCAAAGGGATCAATACATAATTCTTTAATTTTGATTTTCTGCAATCAGGGGTGAGTAGAATTTACTGAGAAACATTTAGAGCTCCTCATGCCTTTCATCAAAATATGAACGTTATGTATGTTGCATATCACAATGGTGATAGTGCTCTGGAGTTACGTGACTGAAGCTTTCCACTCAGAATGAAATGAGCCCTTTTTTGGTAGGTGAGTGTTAGTACACCAGTGGTTCAGTCCGTGCAACCCCGACTTGACTAGGGGGTCAAGTTATATTCAATCCTATTCCATTTACTAAGATTTACACACCGGTAGCAGCAAAGCAAAGACAACCTGGAGCACAGGGACTAGGGAAAAGACAGCCAGAACCAGGCAGAACTTGCTCTTCGTAATCAAGGGACACAGTCTTCCCTGTGATAGCTGGCAACAGAGTTCTGGCTGTAGGACTGCTGTCCTGTTTTACCTGATAAACAGACTGTATAGGTTTTCTCAGCAGGGGCCATTACAGCAAGCTTAGTGAGCTATTGAACATCAGTGTTAGATATCTCGCCTGCTGTGAGCCTAACGGATAGCAGTCAAAATCTGCTAATTATTACAAACATCTGTCTGCTGAATACTTTATACACAGCATGGTACCTCTGGAACAGATGCAAATTCTGTCTACAGCAGGCAAATGCAAATAAAATGCTGGAGAGGATACCCATGGTGAATGAATGTACTGCAGCCTGGCTGCCTTCTCCTCCAGCAAAAGAGCACACATGCCTTGCTTTGACTCATGAAAGTTAGATCTTTGCTGTAGGACATCAGGGAGCATCACACAGAGGCAGCATGCACAGATAGAACTGCAGGCATTACAAGGAGGTGGAAGAGTTAGAAAGCAAGTGACTTTTTCTTCTTTAACAAGTGTACATCCAGCCGCAGGTTTTTCCTCCTGTTTGCTTATCAAGAAAACAAAGGTGAAACTGTGCTGCTCCACATCAGCCTCCAGGTTGGTGTCTGAACCCAACTCAAATATTATTGCCAAAAGTGCTGTCTTGATAAAAACACTCAAATTTAACTTACGTGTTAGAAGTGCGATGTATTCTGGATCAGACTGGAGCTGTCTTGTTTACTACAGACAGCTTAGCTCAAACTGTGCCATGATGATCTGGGAGGTCTCTTCAAGTATAAACCATCATTCTTTTTTGCATTTACAATCATAGAATTATCTCCAGAACTCTAAATGAATTCTGGTCCTTAAAAAGCAAGGGGAAAGAATACTTAATTATATTTGCCTTCCTGTAACTGGAAACATTTAACTAGAAAATGTTTAAAACTCTCCTAAGTGAATGCCCAAATGTCACAAAACTAAATGTAATCTTTTTTTTATTGTTTCAAAGGCAGTGATCTATAAAAAAAAAATTAATTACCTGCTCTTATTTCAAAACATCTGCATTAGTCAAGCAGATATTTCTAAGTGAAGCATATCTCCAACTAAAAAAAAAAGTTTCAACAAGTATAAATTTTGCAGAGAAATAAACAGATGTTGACTTCATGTTGTGGTATGGATTTGCTTTGTAAGAAAATATAGGTTTCTGATAAAATTAACTTGAAAATTCAATTTCAGTATATTGACTCTGGCTCAATTTTCAGTTTTCAATTTTGCTACAAAGAAAAAATTGCTAGAAGCCAAAATCAAAATTAATAGTTTTGATTAAAATTTTCTTACTGGTGTGTCTCCATGCTCTCTTAAATCGTCACTGCATTAGAAATCCAATCAAAACTGAAAGCAAAAGCTGACATTTTGGAATTTTGCACAAATCCCAAGGAGACAGCATTAGGTAGATAACTTTAGCTAAAAGTAGTAGTGCTTTGGTCTTTCTTCAGCAAATCCTATAGGCAGCTAATCACATATTCAAATTTAGGCAAGTGCTTACATGCTTTGTTGAGGAGAGTGACCTGAGCACATCCTGAAGGTTATCACATACTTCACACGCTTTGCTAAATTTACTCATGTGAGTCCGATCCAAAGCGCTTGAAGTCAATAGGACTTTTTTCTCACTGAATTCGTATCTCAGACTCTAGAAGCAGCAGCAAATTTTGCTCTCATCAAAAATCTTTCATTTTCTCTACAGAGAATAGTTTTAAACTGTCTGGTATAAACTATCATTACAGTATAAAATATTAGCGTAGCAATTATTATGTTTTAAAAGGAATACAATACAATTCCTTCATATTTTTCATGTTAGGTATCTGTTGGCTTTTTTAATTAAAATTATCTGCACTCAGAATGCCCATAGAGGATAAGGAGCAATTGAGTCAAAATGATAAGTTATGAAAAGTAAATTTTAATTTAAAATATTGCTCTGTTCACAAAAAACAGCAAAGTAATCATGTAACAAAGTCTATCTGCTATTTAACCAGCCCATTACGTGTTGGTTCCCTACAGCCCCCACAAACTATGCAGAAATCATCGTGTGGCCCTTCCTCAAAGTAATGAACGGCTATTTCAACTGACCACACAGCTACTCAGAGCAGAGAGAAAAGAACAGTGGCTGCTCCTTGATGTTAATTGTGGTGAAGTTAATGACAATGCAGTATGCACAAGAAATATGGAGGAGTCAGGTTTCAGTTTATGGGACCAGAAAGGTTAGCATGCCCCATTAATCTGCGATGCACAGCCAGTGACAATAGCGGCAGAAGCATCATCTAGAGATGAGTAATAGCACATGTAATGGAAAAATGAAACTCATCTTCAGTCCAAAAAGGATTCTGATGGCAACGTTTTATTATCCATGTTCTCACCACCATATCATTACATCTGGCAGATGTAATAAATCCTCTCTCAGTTATTAAGAGAGTATAGGCAGTTAACCATAAGCAGCTGTCATTTACACAGAAAATATATCAGGTCAACAGGTATCGCAGCGACATAGCTACAGCCACGAGTACTCCTTAAGCCATCATAACTTGTAAACTCTACTGCAGAAGGAACAGAGGAACCTTACAAGTACAGAGCATTTTATATACTTCAAGATGCTGTAGGAAAAGCCATTTCAATGGACTTTTAAGCTGTGAAAGCTGCATAGCACAGTCTTAGTCCACTAGTGATGACCGTCTTGAATACTTTGGAAACTTTCACATACGAGCAAGTTTGAGGAGCATTGACAAGACTACGTAATCAACACAAGGATGTAAGAATGAGCTGCTGTAAGAATAGATTCTCTGTGCAGTTCTCTTCACTCTGCAGCTAATACAGTTTTCTCAGCCAGGAGAGTTAAAATGCCCAATTGCTTCCAGAACACATTCAAGGAAGCATCTCAGCATTTTTAGCTGAGATGATGGTTTGAGCCTGTGCTCCCAAAAGGCAGTTTTTGACCTAATTCTGCTCCCATGTGAGCCCACACACATAGTTTGGAAAGTATCAGCTATAAGGGAGAAAACTCCTGGAAATCCAGTTCAGGTGAGGAACTGATCTGAAATACAGAATTAAATACCTACACGTGCAATACTAGAATATTACACTGATTCTGTAACTCAGATTCTCAGGCTTCTCTGCAGTTGCACCAGGGATAGATAAACTAAGAGAATTCCCTGCTGCAGGAAGCAGAACTGAATAGACACAGAGAACAAGGCAAGATTTTGTGGAACCTCAAAAGCCCTAGGTAATGCCATAAAGACAATAAATTGAATAGATAAGAAATCCAAAAATCGGCCTATGTGGTACTTAATCTGTGCTTCAAAACAAGCCATAAAACTATACCCAGTGAGATTTTAACAGCAGCAAATGATATTCCTGCATTTACACATTGTATGGGTGACCACTCAGAAACTTCCGACTTGGATATCAAAGTACCAAATGGATTTTGCAGCAAGTGATCCCTGGTCCCTAGGAGGACAAAAACAGGTACAGATAGGAGGCAAGGCTCTGTAGGTCTAACCCTTTTCATATCTCCAGGGGAAATAAGTAAAAAGGTATTAAATGGTACATTAAAACACCACCACAAACCTGTCAATCACTCTTCACTAACCATGAGAACAGAGCAAATGCAGAACCTTACAGTACGAGGCTCCTTAGAAATGCTTTTCACATATATGGAAACATTAGAACATTTTTACCTGTGTTTTTTGGGTGCACCTGAGCACTTATATGCAAACACCTGCTTTCTACACCTTTTTTTCCTATCCTCTCAGTATTTGACCTAGGGCCAAATACTGTCATTCATCTTCCAACCCATTCGCCACTATTGAACCTGGGCACTACCTAGAGCAGTGCAAGCTCAAACCACTGCTCTTTTGTCCGATTTCTAATTTTTAGAAATTTCTTAATAGTCATTTGATAGATGTGGATAATTGACGTGCACTATGGTAAGTATCATTGGGCATGCAACCTAAATACTGCTGCAAAGATCTACATATAAGAGATGTTACCACAGATTTCTAGCCACTTGCCCTGATGACCAGTAGAGGATGCCTACGTCCTCCTTGAATGAACTTTTCCCTAAGCTCAAGAAATCTAACCCAGCCTAGTGATAACACACTTGAATGAAGTCACAGACCTGTACTGGAAGTTTATAGAATGTATTTCCGATGTTTTTTTCCCTACTTATACCAAATAAATTAACAGGAAAGAGAAGAACTTGAATCACAGAACTGTAGGGGTTGGAAGGGACCTCCAGAGATCATCGGGTCCAACCCCCTGCCAAAGCAGGTTCCCTACAGCAGGCTGCCCAGGTAGGCGTCCAGACGGGCCTTGAATATCTCCAGAGAAGGAGACTCCACACCCTCCCTGGGCAGCCTGTCCCAGTGCTCCGTCACCCTCACCGTGAAGAAGTTCTTTCGCATGTTGGTATGGAACTCGCTGTGCTTGTGGCCATTGCCCCTTGTCCTGTCCCCACAAACCATTGAGAAGAGGTTGGCCAAATCCCTCTGTCTGCCACACTTAAGGTATCCGTAAACATTGCTAAGATCCCCCCCTCAGTCTTCTCTTCTCCAGGCTGAACAGAGCCAGGTCTCTCAGCCTCTCCTCATAGGGGAGCTGCTCCAGGCCCCGTAGCATCTCTGTGGCCCTCCGCTGGACTCCTTCCAGGAGGTCCCTGTCTGTTTTGTGCCGGGGAGCCCAGAACTGGACACAGTACTGCAGGTGAGGCCTGAGCAGGGCAGAGCAGAATGGTTTTGATTTGTTCAAATTGATAATCAGGCTAGACCTCATTAAAAGCATGTGTGTTAATACAATGTTAGACAACCATGAATGAAAACATGGTTATGGAATTTTGGCATCTTTTACGTGTGTGTGTGTGTGTCTGTGTGTGTGTGCAATATCAGTGTTTCTAGTTCCCGCAGCATAGAAGATACAACTCTAACAGCCTACAACAACACACACAAATTTGTTTCGAAAACAAGACAGCCAAACTTTAAAACATGAAAACTTGACATGAAGTAGAGGCAGGTGCCCATCTATAGCTGCATTTATTGGAAACGGAAAGTACCTTTAAAAGCCCTGCGGCAGAACTCTGCTCTCATCTCCCAGTCTGACCCATCCCCTCACAGCTGAGGGATGCGAGGATCCCTGCTCTCAGCTCCCTTGGAAATACCTGATAGAAACCATTTTGAGAGTGACTAAGAGAAGGGAAGAAGCGGACCACAGGTTTTATTATATGTGCTTATGCGATTCAGAGAAGCTGCCTTTGAGGTAGGTTTTGGTGAACGTGTTGTGGTGGGAAGGAAAATTTATTTCAGCACCAGAAAATCCAGAAGTGCTCCACAGACACTAATTCAAAACTGTTGCCTGCCCAGACGAATGCTTAGGAGAAATAAAATTAAGCTCTGAGCTTGCAGGTAATCACATTACACATTACCAGAAAGCTGTTGCTTGCTTGGATTTCATTCAAACCCACCGGTTTCATTCTCGTGATTTATGGAACTGCAGAAATCTCCACAGTATTTTCCCCTCTTAACCCTCTGCTTTAAATAAAACACAGTAAGTTAAAAGCAAGGAAACTGGGAAGGCAATTTACTTTGCCAATATTAAACAAAGAAAAAATCAATTTTTTTTATACCTTAGGAGAAAAAAGAAAATTGAACTGTTCTTGGATCTTAAATGCTAACTGAAAGCATCCCTTCCAGCTAGAAACTATCAGTAAGATCAGTGCAAGTTTCTCATCTGACTTTGCAAAAGTCGAATCACTGTCATTCAGAGGGATCCTGACAGAAATAACAAAATGCAGAAACACGAAGATGCTACAGAAGCCTAACTGTAAACTTCAAAGGATCAGAAGGCATCTCGGCATCAAGCTACTTACTGAGTCACAATCCAGCCACAACCTGGAAAGGTCTTTCATTCATCAAACAATCAAAAACTGGGGCCATAAATTATCTTTTGCATTCTACCTGTGAAATTTAGTTGTGACTAGACAGAAAATTACACAACCATCGGATATGCCGAAGTGCCCTAAGGTCTTCAGGTACATTATACATTTCCCATTGCCATGGAAACCACGATTCTAAGAAGTGACAGGCAGCAACCTGAATTCCTGAACGTCCCAGGGAACCTTGGCAATGAACACTAGGCTGAAATACCTCATTGTGATTCCTGCGAAACCCGTACCTGCCAGGAAGACTTTGCTGGTATTTTAGGGCCTGGTCACAGAATTTGGATGCAATCATGAATCTACCGTTACGTTTTCTGGTGCACTCTATGCAGTTTACTGGGGGATTTACTACCACCCTTGACTTGAAAACAAAGCTTGCATTAAATAGTTGATAAAACCTATAATCCTTGGCCTGGTTGGTGCAGCCACCCAACAGACCTACTTGGAACGAAGATGGCTGATCTCTGGCCTGAATTGCAAAACAATGCTCAACAGTGACCACACGGTCAAGACTAGAGACTGCACAGTTAACGGAACTGGAGACAGAGTGGCTGTGGGTGGCATTCTTCTGTCTGTTTTGTTCTCAGATGCTTTTTCATTGTCCAGACTCTTTCTGCATTCATGTGTGTAACTGTGGGTGTATGGGCTTTGAGATAGTAGCAGGATGCCACTTCACAAAATCTTCAAGTTTTGTTCAATTATGTAAGAAGTCTTGCTTACTATATAGATGATACACATTGTGGGTAAGCCCTATTTGTGAACTTACTGTTGCTACTTCTTGAAAATCTTTTCTTATTCATCGTTTTCACAATTCCTGGATCCTTGCCAGGGTCTTGAGGAGCTCCTCAGTTATTTCTGCCATAACACATTTCACCTCAAGCAAGACCAGTACAGGAACTGCTGACCACAATCTATATACAGCCAAGAAACTCCCATTCAGAAGCAATACCAGTCACTGAGCAGATGTTGCACTACAGGACTCTTCTTCCTTCTCAAAGACATGGCATGTTATATGCAAAAATTCCAGGCCTAAGCTGAGAGTATAAGCCAAATTTGTCCATTATATCCCTAAAACAAGATAGTTTCTAACTCACTCTGCCAAAATGAGTAAAAATGGTTACACTTTTCATCCCATTTGATCTCTCTTTCAGTGGACTCTATTTATCAGTGCTAGTGCTATTTTTGCTGGAATCAGATCTATATTTACCAAGAATTCATTAGGAAGTGACAGGCCATATTCTCAGATAATGTGAAATCTGCCCCCATATTTCTGCTTTACTCTATCTTACAAAAGATTGCTTTAATGATGCAGAAAAGGACAGAAACACAAACCACTTTTCCAGGCACTGAACACCAATACGAGCATTATGCCATATGGGACCTGCAGCATTCACTTACTCCCTGTGAGAGGAAGGTACCCAACAATTCAATGAATAAGCCCTTCATCTTGAGCAAAGCAGTTTTCTTTCTACCCACAGCTCTACTTGGCCTTCCTTGAGCCAGCATCTTGTTACATTCCATCACCCGAGCAACCATGTCTGTACAACCTTCTTTACAAGAGGTTTGATGTTAAGGGATTCAGTTCACCATTAAGCCAGGTGGCTAGCTCCCCTATCTTTATTCACAGGATGTTTCTTGGAAGAAATCCTCAACTGCTGTAAGACTCCCATCCTGGGCAAGGGAAGATGCCTGTCCCAGCTCCTGGACAGTCTTTTAACACATCACCAGACAAATCTGAACTTGTTTTCTGTTGGCTACATATGACATAAACCTTAAAGTAAGAGTTCAAAACAGTATTCCAGTATTTAAGACTGGTGTTAGGAGGGGGCTAAATTGTACTGCCTAAAACTATAAGGGAATTAAGTGCCTTTTTTTTTTTTTTTAATAAAAAAGACTGCGTGAGTCATATTACTTAATGTCATTCTTAGCCTTTCTTCAGTGAGAAAGAAACATTAGATGATGAATAACATTTGAAAAAGGAATAAAGTTTGTAAATTCAGACTATAAAATATCTTTTGTGAGACCCTTCCCAAATAAATGTAAAACAAACATTTAATTATTTAATAAGGAACCGTAACACAAGTATTCTGCTTAAATCATTGGCCTTGACACTCCAGATTACAAAACAAAGACCACGTAAAAAAATTCAGCACTGACAATATTGCCACTGTATACTTTCCTGAAAGAAAAACATTAGTAGAGTGACTGTCTGAAGATTTCAATTTGTCAAGTGAGTACAAGGATTATTATATTTGATACACTGTATTTTTTTAGTGTCTGGTTTGCATGCTGATGAGATAGTTTAGGAGTTGATATAAAACATATTTTAATTCTGTGAAATCTGGCAGCCTACTCAATTATTTATAGGTTGTCAGTTACTTGTTACTACTGAGTTTGTCAATTTCAGATTTAGTATCACACACAAACCTTCCTTTTTGATACAATACTAACATCATGGTTTTGCTACACTTCGAAGAACTCCAAATGAGGTAAGCATGCCTCAGCTTCAGATCTTCTGACACCATTTCCTTGTCTCCAAGAAGACTTCTTCTGATTTTTCACATACCTAATATTTGTGAGACTGATGTGCACTGGTCAGGGTTGCAGTTGTTCAGCCACTGCATCCAGATGATTTGGAGAGAATTCCAGACCTTGCCTTTCTAGTGTCAAATTAGCACAATAGCCACCAAAACCAAACCAAAACAACAAACAAACAAACAAACAAACAGACCCACAAAGAAACCCACCAAGCTTAATAATTTCTTTGAAGACAATAGTCTGATGAACCTGCACTGACATTCCTCTGACACACAAGAGCTGAGGAACAGGCATGTGGAAAGGGTCTAACCTTGACTTCAAATTCTAATTAGCATCTCAAACACATAAGGCATCTGGGAAACAGAAGACTCATGAACCATTGCATTTAATACTCAATGAAAATAATGCTTTCACACCAGAATGCCAACCAATAATATGGAACAAGCAATGCAGTATTTCCAGCATTGATACAGTGTAAATGAAAAAGACATTCATCATCCAGGAGGGCTTAATTGGTACCAGCACAGATACACAAATTGTAAATTTGAACACCACCCAACTCAAATTAAGCAAATGTAAAAATTTATATGTTTTTAAATGCAATTCTGATGTGTGTTTACTCTTGTACAACAATAGGAACAGGGAAAGAGACCCCTCCAGCCTTGGCTCTAACTAACAGGATTAAATGCAAGCACATATCTATGTCCAAGCTGTCATTCAGCCAGATTTTATGAGTTATCCCAAGAGAAAAAGAGGAGTTCCCATAAGCGCTTAGAAAACATTTTAAATAATATAATTTCCTCCCATGAGCAACATGGATGATTTTCCAAGTATAGCCCTAAACGCACTGCAGGTTCAAAATTGAATTTAAACAAGGTCATTATTAACCACTTTTCTAGTTCAACTTTCTGACACCGCTGGCCTCCATTTTTTTAATTGATTTTTTTATACTGTCTATGCTGCTTTCTCTTTTCTGATGGGAAGACATGTAGCCAACCAACAAGAGAAACAATTCTATACAAACTTTTCAGACCAAGTCCATCATTCAAAGAACCTACCGTCACTCACCAGTGATCAGTTGTCTTGGACTTACATAGCAAAATCATTTAAGAGTGTTTCACATGTAGTTAAAAGCAGAAATTGTATATGGACAGAAACAACAACCACTAAAGCACCTGAATTAATTTTGCAGAGAGAACACATGGTTCATAAATATCTTAGCTTAAAAACTACACTGTGCATACTTTAATTTGTTTGGTAATATTTAGAACATAATTAAACAGGGTACCAAAGGACTCTCTTAATTTTATTCATGATAGGAACTTGGAAGACTTTTTCCCAGCTCTGTAATGCCATTAAAGGCTATTCATCATGCTGGTAGCACTGCGTTACTTTTCCACAAGGATATATGGAACTAAATGGAGCTTGTGTTTTCTAGGTATGATCTTTAAAAATGGACCTAAATTTATTTTAATTTCTGTCTATCAACATTTTTTTCAGCCGTAAAATCCATCATTGCTTTCCTGAATGAGTTGAAAACTTAAGTTAATAGGAGGGGGAAGTACTACTGAATTGATGAGAAGCACTAGCAGGTAACAGTACCAAGACGTGAAAAGCATATAAGCATATGAATGAGTCTTCCTCAAAACACAGTCAAAATTTTACAGTCTGAATTTCTATTCCTTTTTTCTTCTTCTTTCATTTTATTTTTTGAAATCAAGCTGTCCATCCAATCTTTAGTTTATCTTTTCTGTTCCAAAGACAGAGATCAAAGTAATGTCACGGAGTTCTTTTGAAAAATATTTCTCTGGTCTTTGGGTTAGAACATACAGCTTGGTGTTCTTACTGCATGAGTACAACTTAATATATGCATGAAGCTTACACTGCATATGCCCACTACATATATTCAAATCCAAATGTGTGGAAGGACCTGCTACAAAACTGTTCTAAATCACTAGAATATTTTCTCTGCAACAGGTCGTTTGGCTTAAGTTGTGTGAAAGAACAGATATAAATTAAGTCCAATCTATAAATGTCGACTAGCAGATAATATGTTAATGTGCAGGAATCATAGTGAATCAGAAACCGACCTTATGTGTTATCACTGCACTTTATCTATCTTTATTTTTCTCCTTTTTCAGTTTCACTGTTAGTTCTTCAAAACCAGGAATCACTTTTGACATATCTTAAAAATGTCAGAATTCATTTTAAACTCTTAGAATTCAAATCAATTCAGATGTACCCATAATAGTGAAAGGTTGATGCGGTGATATCCATACCAGCACAGCTCTGCCGCACAGCTGCTGTGAAAAAAAGTTTTGCCCCATTTCCTATGTAACACCCCAGGGTTGAAAAGGAGGATTGTTTCTTATATAAATACATCAGACAGGAGAGATAGTCCTAAGTAGTTAAGTGTACACTTCAAAAATTCCCTTACATGGCTGTCACCACATTGAGTTATCATCGCTGGAGTCCCCAGTGGTATGCAGCTTAAAGACAAAAATGTTTTCAATTTTGAAAGGCTGTTGGTTGATGCTTGCATCCTCAGGGATATGCATTGAGATCGTAGTATCTAAGCTGACCATGCCAGAAGATTTAAACTCAGTTTTCTTAAAATACAGACCACCTGCATGACGCTGCACAAAGTAATACACTGATACATTGCATTTCTTTCTATCATGATTTAATTATTTGATTGCCAATTTTTAATCTGCCAATCATTACACTGTAAATAAGTAGTGAAACTGAAGGACATGTCCAAAGAAAGGAAACATTCTAAACAAAGAGTAAATGTGGATGCACCTTCAGGGACAGAGATCTCTGATATTACTTACAGTTGGGAAGCAAGTACTGAGCTAAAGACAGAAAGGTTTTTCAACATCTGCATCAAGATGCCTAGGCCTAAGTACATGGGTCTTTAGCATTAACATTTCTAAAAGTTTAGAGCTGTTAGGGACAAATAAAAAGGTACACAACAAGCTGATATATATATATTTTTTTTAAGGCATCACATAGAACTTGCAAAATGCCTCACTGACTTTAGAAAGGTAATATCCACATACATCTCTTCCAAATGACTTTTTAAGCCACACCTTTTCAGGACATTATATAAAACCTTGAAACCAGAGGCTTATAAGGAACACACCATGAGGTTCTTAACTAAAGCACTGTACAGCTAGAAGGAAGAAATTTTATCTACTCTCTATTCCTCTCAGAACGAAATAACCATCTCTCAGCAAATTCTGTGCAGGAAAGGTTGTAAAAATAAATTCTGTGAAAGAGATTCCAAAAAGTGGAATGATTAATTCCAGATAAAATGAATGGATCTCTGTAGGAAATACCAGGGTGCTGAAGGGCTTACCTCTATCTGTACTACACAGCGTATCACTGGTGGTTCCTGCTCTTGAATAAGACAACAGCTCCACAGTGGGCATCTTTATTCTCAATCATCTGTGAATGAAACAAAAACAAATATGCCTTCAATGTGTTGTACAGGTTAAAAAAAAAAAAAAGGCAATGAAATGAAGGAAATGCAAAGGGATGGGTCCTGGCTTTCCAAGTGTCGTGTCTTTGAAGAAAGGCTCAGTGAGGTCTCCCTGCCGTACCTCTCCAGAGATGACGATGCCAAGGAAGACTGGGAACCCAGCTCTAACATGTAGGAGACTGTCACGCCCTTTTGCCTTTTGTCACGCCCTTTTTAATCTCCTGAACAAGGCTATGCTCCTCTCATCCTCCAACCTCCATTTCATGTGGAGCAAAGCCAACATACTGATCCGGCAACTAGAATGAGCAGTGAGGTTTTGCAGGACCAGCAAGGTCAAAGCAGCACCAGGCCTGGTTGGGCCTTTTGGCTCTGAATGCAGGGGGGAGAAGGGAGGACAGGGCCTGTCCCATCAGGCAGCACAAGCCACTGCACCAAGCTTTGCTCTAGCACCTAAATGCACCAAGACAGACAAGCAGAAGATAGAAGCTGACGACCAATCAGAAAACTTATGCACAATATAGCAAGATTTCTTGACAGCTTTCAACATTAATGTTTTAATGGTCTGCTGCAGAGTTTGTGGCCCTTTCTATATGCTGTAGATGGCACAGCCTGTTTCCTTATCAAAAAAGCTGTAAAAAAACATTTGGAATGGTACACAAGGTAAAGCAGACTCCCTGTTCAGTTCGTCATTAGTATGCTCCAGGCTGTCCTCTACACTGGTATCTACTTCAGTAATATTTTTCAGCTCACTACCAGACTTTGCAATCTTAATACTCAGACAGCTGAAAAGGTCAATTAGAAGAACACATCTTAATATTAAATTGCATTCCATAAAAATCTCTTATTCTTAAAAATGTATGAAAGAAGACAATCATTATTACGATTTTGGCATTCAGCTCATTGTAAATATGCAATTGACCGCTACGTTTGTGGCTTTGCCTAAAGATTCATGTAGGAGGAGATGCAGAGGTGCCAAAAGGCAACATATTGCTTGGAGCACAGATTCCTTCTTACCCTCCTTGTTTGGCAGATGTGCACTTGCTTGCCACAGTATGCAGCTCTGAAGCCATTAAAAAAAACATACCAGGAAATCTCTGCCCTGCTGGAGCACTCAGTCTTGTACTGTGTACCTCTAATTTGAAAACTTTTGATTCTCTAGTACTTTTGAAACAGGATAACCTCTCACGCAGTGTAACACCTACTTGTAGTTCCCATTTTCAGACAATTTCTTTTTTTAGCATTTGTTAAAGTCCAACATCCAAAACTCTTCCAAAGACTTCTGGATTAAAAAAAATAATAATAAAATAAAATCAGTTAAAATCAGAGCTGACAATCCTTCAGATTTTTGTACCTGGTTCTTTCTGGTAATTAGCATGGTGTTTCATGCTCTCAAAAGTCAGATCACAGAGTAGGGACTGAAAATGAGCCTACCACTGACTATAGCTATGTCCTCCAATTGGTTGGGGTCAGTTGCCAGCCAGGTTAAACCACAACAGGCCTACTCCCCAGTTTTCTAAAGTCGAAAAACTGTTTCAACTACAGCATTTTTTTCCTTTGTTATCTGCTGTCCTTTAGTATTTGTGGCTTTAGAAATTTTCCATCTTTTCAGATGCTGTATAAGTTCAGCTTTCACACGTTTTCCTCTCCGTTTACGGGTCAGAATATTAAAGCTACGTGTAGTTTTCCTAAAGAAAGTCACACATGGCAGGTAACAACAGAAAATTTAGTTGAAAGGCATCATATGCTTCCACTTGTGCTCCATGATAAGTTCAGCCATATGATAGCATTCCTAAACAACATGCCTAACCCTATCTTTGTAATATTTAGAGATCTTAAACCTGTATTATCCAACTGTTTAAATACACTTGTCATCAAAAACTGCTTTTTCTTCCAATTTTTTAAGTGTTTCTATACCCAATAGACACTAAAAGACATTTATCCTCTTTTTTTTTTTTAAAAAAAAATAATACCATATTTATGTTTCCATAAGGTTTACCATTAGTGTTTAAACAAGCCAAGTCAAATTATTCTTTTCTCACAGGTCTTATTTTCTCATTTAGATTTAGAAATAACTCTCATTCACAAATCCACTTAGCACTCTACCACATACCTTTAAAACCAGCAACACATCGGTTGTTCAGAGCAGCAAGAAGGTCAGAGAGTTGAGGTACTTAGATTATTTCCAAACCACGAGGGCAGCAAGACAGCACAGATTGCAACCACAGCGTGCACACACCAGCAGACACTGGGACATCCCAACCACAAGCTACTGAGAAGGGGCAGCTACCTGTCCCTGTGCTTCCCCAGTTACAGTGTTTGTATGTCCACAGAAAAGACCTCTGGTGCAGGACAGGCCTGCTCAAGTCATTCTAGTCTGCTGCAAATTCAGTCCCAGACTACCTAGTGCTACGCTTCTGGTGCTGAAGTAGAAGCCCTGTTTATCAGTTTACTTTTCTGTTCTTGGTAAATTGTGACCTGGAAATGACTAGCCATTTCTTCTGAGTGCCAGGAAAACAGCTGCAGCAGAAAAATTGCTCAATTCACTTTGTCAAGCTGAATTTGAAAGCACACTGCTCCACTGGTGCCTGCTCAATCTGTAGGAGGCTGAGCTGCCTGCGCATTTTAGTTTCTTGTGGCAGTTGCCTTTCCTATTGCTGCTCCTTCCAACCGACTGCACCCTGGGAAAATCGACTGCTGACTCTAACAGAATGGGCCCCTTTATACAGCCAAGGGGCACTGCTTTAGGAACAAGAGCATCTCATGATAAAGGTGAACAGTTACGTCTGCATCTCAAGGCTTTTGGAAAAGTCACAAATTTACCCATACAACTGTAGACAAAAAGAGTGCATGGAGTTTGTTCTTTATGAAACCTCGCTCTAGAATACACTGCAAATTGAGTCCCTGGATGAACAGAAAGCAAACGCCAGAATATCTTTTATGTAATAAATCACATGGTTAACAGTAGAAAATTCACTGAAAAACAATTAAAAAAAATCTTCTGTGGTCAGAACAACATAAATCTAGTAAGAAGTCTACAGTTGCACCAGATTTCCTCCAATAAAAAATTACTGCTGTCATCCAACATGATGTAGTAATTGGCAGCAGTACTGTCTTTTCTGTAGTGCTGACTGAAGTTAATGTTTGCACTTTGACACACAGCTAAACTTCTGTCATATAAAACAGATAAACTCTCTGGGAACTTCCTTTTCCCAACTACATGAAGCTAGAAATAAACTGGAAATGGTTCAGTCGGCAGCATGACTCCAAACAATGCTAAAACCATAGACTGAAAAGCAGACATCTCTTTCCAAAGCAGGAGGCAAAGATTGCCAGATGGAAGCTAAATAGTTGGCATCAGCATCAATGGCATTGCTGCTGGGTTTAAAATGCCTTTTTCTGAACCCTGTGAGAACAGTTCTTGCCTCAAGCAAGCAGACAGTCACACCTCTAGATCTGCTGGAAGTGCTTATAATAACAGCGGTGCTGCTGTAGCCATTTGTGGGGAGGACTCTGCAATTACTGCAGGCAGCATTAGCACTGGACCTTTGAAACAACTGATGCTTAAACACAGTGCACAGAACTATCAGCAAAAATCAGTGGCTGTCAACAACTCCAAAGGGCAGAGTACTTAAGAGCAGAACTAGTGGGGTATAAAAGGAAAGGCCCAGAGAAAGAACAGCCTCAGGCCATAAGGTGTGACTGCAATTGTCAGAGCTGTCATGCTAGGCACAATTCGTTCAAGATTTTCAATTTCAACTAAAAGATAGTCAAAATAGCCATGATTTTCGAAACCTTCTGGAAAACCACCTCTGTAACATTTCCAGACACCTGTTTTGGCTACTGAGGACCTGAAAGAGAGAGGTCTGCACAGCACTTGTAGCATTAATACATGACATGAATAACATATAACATTCAAATGTACATCAGAGAGATTTTGGAAATGGAATATTAAAGAATAACATTTTGATAGGGAAATTCAAGACTGTTTGGAACAGAAGAATATTTTATTAAAGATACAGTGAATTAGATATTTCAGATAACCTAAAAACAAATTTCTTACGCAGCAGGGACTCCCAGTGAATCCAGCAGATGCCAGGTAAGTTTTGCATTTCAGAAACGTCATTCTGACATCTAATGCTTCACATACAGGACAGTCAGGAAAATTCACCATTTTAAATTTAAGAAAGAGCCCAAGATCTAGAAGAACTGAGTGTACAAGTCCCAGTTGCCCCCAGAGTAGGAATTATATGTTTCCATAGGAAATAAACTTTCTGCAGCAGAAGTATAAACAAGCAAATAAACAAAAGGATTGAGAAGAGAGGTCTCATCTCACAATACTGGCATCCATCTCCTCATTTTGGAACCTGTGAGGTAGCCAGTATTAGGTTTTCTTCAGTACTTGAGGTAAAATCCCTACATCTAGTCTAGTTCCTTTATAAATGTCAGTGTACCTTCGGTGTGTCCTGGGGGAAGACAGACCTAAGCCTGTTCTCTGAGACCTCGCTCCAAACCTTGAGTGTATGAGGGTTATACTCACAGATATGACAAATCACAGTGGCCATGGCAGACAGTCATGTAAAAACAGAACCTCATGGTGATCTAAAAACAGCAGAGCCCGCAGAATAAGCTCATTATTAGGATAACACAAAAATGGTTTCACATCATCCTATTTTCCTTGTCCCTGTTGGGTGACAGATCAATGTGATGCTTTTAGAAGTGCCTTACATAATCTCACCCATAATTCTCTAGACAATTTATTAGCATAGTCCTGAGGATACAGCCTGACAGGTTAGCATAAAATAAACTGTACTGAATCCTCCCAGGCTGTCCATCGCAGCCAGAATTGTAAGCAGAGCAAAATTGGAAATTGATTTGTTTTTCTAGATGGAAAAAGCACCAGCCTACTGCTACATTGCTTTTGATGCTGAAAACAGTCATCTGTTCTAGCTGATGAGAGCAGAGCAACTGGCCATTTTAGGGCCTTGGTAGAAATGCTCTATCAAGTGTTCCTTGCAAAAGTGAAGTTAGATAGCATGTGCATAAAATCTCTAAGAATGGCCTTTATGGCAAAGATTAGTTAGTGTGGTTTCTTTGGAAATATGGCACTGTGCAAAGTGTATCCAAAATATTCTCTAATGGATTTGAATATAGGTGCCCAGTAGCCCAAAGTGGCAAGGTAAAATACATAAAAGAGAAGGAAAACTCAGTTTTGGATAAATAATCAGGGCCCCGAAAGACAAAGAATTGTTAATGCACACATCACAGCTTTGCTACAGCTGTTCCCCTGGGTCTGAGCGCTCTCAGGGGTCCTTCACCATACTATCCAGTTCATTCCTCAGATGAGAAGTCTGCCAGCCTAATCCTGCATATTGACAATTAACAGATGTCTTCCAGGAGCAGACAGGGAATAAAACTAAGCCTTAAAGGGTTAGGTTCATCAATAAACTGTCTTTAAAATGTCTATTCTTTACATAATCAAAAGGATTACCATCCTTAGACACTCATGACCAATCAGAGAAACCCACTTTGGTTGTAAGTCACCACTTGCACAGGGCACCAGGCCAAGACAGAGCTGTGTGCCCAGCTCTGCTAATACTGCCAGAATAATGCTTAGCAAGCCACTGGGGCCTTAGTTCCACATCCCCATACAACGATGGTGTACCTACCTTCTTGGTTAAGTGTTTTAAGAGCTGATGAGAAGTGATGCGTAAGAGCTTGGTATCCTCAACATTTGTGCACAGTTAAGAACCAAAACTTGTAAAGAGCAGAACTGCACAGCACTTCCTATCAAGAGGTGTTCTTCAGTTACGCTCCTCACAATGCAAAAAGAGAAAAAAGCACAACTATAAGCACCTCTATGCGAGTCTGCACAGAGATAACCCCTGGCATTACAGATCAGGTCCTGAAATAACACAAATCCAAGCCAGTCAATTCTAAATACACATACAACACTGAAACAGATTTTCCTTTCTGCTACTTTATTCCTTAGTGTTGTAATCCTTCTGAGGAGCATGACTGATTCTGAGGAGTGTACCTAATACTGCCTTCCTTAAGAAGTTATTGGGGGTATAGTTACAGAGCAGGAGTGGGGCTGCCTTAGCATCAGTTCCTGAAAGCACGCCTATTACTGTAACAGCCTCTCGCTGCTAGTCACTGCCTGGCTAAAACAAGCTGGATGCTCCTATGGGAAAGCAGACTGATTCATTAGCTTTGAAAAGGCAATGCAATGAAATTTCATCTCACTCTCCCTACCCTCAAGACTGCAACAGGAAATAAGAATTTTCTAAAATGATCCTGCAGTGTGCCATTCAGGAGTGTGCCATTCAGGAGTGTGCCATTCAGGAGTTTCCATCCACAGGCCAGTTCCACCCAGACTTAAGATTGCACTTTTTTTTTTCCATTTTTTTTTAACTGGCTGAGAAAAGGTGATGTCTTCTGAAAAGAAGACAGACAGTGAAACTGACTCTACTGCAAACACTTGCATGCTCTCTGCCCTTACTTCATTAGTAGCTTCATAGGTTGTTATTGGTGTTAGTGATATATTCTAACATACTTCATCTCCTCAAACTGGCTGATTCCCCTCACGAAACAGGGAACTCTTACAGTCTCATACCCTGGGCAAATGAGGGGAGAAAAACAGGCGATGACACGAAACAACTCAGTTCTGCTTTTGGCATTATTTTCCCTCTTCTAAAGTATATCAGACCAGCACAGCTGCCTTAGTTTGAAGAACAGCTCATATGTGCATATTTAGGCATATTTAGGCATATACCCAAACATCACAGAAGGTTTCTGGATGCCAGATGCCAAGCCTTCCAATGAAAGCAAATACCCTCAGGTACAGATAAAGGAGCATTACGCAGGGCTTGACCTTGCATTATCTTGTATGGGGTCCAACACATGAAGATGACAGAATAGGTATTGCCATACTGCTTGGGTCTGAGAATATACCCAATACCAACTGCCCCCTTTCCAGGTGACAGCTTGGCACTTTCTCAGTTCTCTACTCCAACAGTCTCATGGTGCACTGAAAGTCATGGGAGAGTGAAAGAGAGAGAGAGAAAGTCATCAAACCTCCCCATCTCCTTTTCAAGTTCTCTCTCCATCTCTGTAGTGAGTTTATGTGGCAAGGTTTTGGTAGCAGGGGGCCATAGGGGTGGCTTCTGTGAGAATCCAGAAGCTGTCCCATGTTAGGTAAGGGCCCCACTGCTGACCAGAGCCGAGCCAGTAAGTAAGTTTGTGCCTCTGTGAGAGCAGATTTAAGACAGGGAAGAAAACAAACAAACAAACAAACAAACAAAAAACACTGTGCCACACAGCAGCTGGGAGAGTGAGAGGAGTGAGGAACAGGCACCAAGGTTGGTGAAGAAGGAGGGGGTGAAGAAGAGGTGCTCCAGGCGCCGGAGCAGAAGTCCCCTGCGGCCTGTGGTGAGGCCCATGGTGAAGCAGGCTGCCCCCCTGCAGCCCACGGAGTACCACGGTGGAGCAGGGTTCCATGCTGCAGCCCGTGGAGGAGACCACGGTGGAGCAGGGGGACCTGCACCGACGGAGGCTGCGGCCTGTGGAGAACCCCTTTCGGAGCAGATTCCGGGCCAGAGCTGCAGCCCGTGGAGAGGAGCCCACGCAGGAGCAGGGGGGCTGGGGGGAGCTGCTGCTCGTGGGGGACCCAGGTTGGAGCAGTTTGCTCCTGAGGGATGGACCCCATGGTACGGACCCATATCTGGAGCAGTTCTTGAAGAGCTGCTGCCTGTGGGAAGCCCACGCCGGATAAGATTGGGAAGGACGGCATCCCGTGGGAGGGACCCCACAGCACCATAACGCCCATTCCCCCGTTCCCCAGCGCTGCTCGGGGGGAGGAGGTGGAAGAGGGCGGATGGGGGGGTGGGGGGGGGGAGGTGTTTTTGGTTTCTTTCCTTCATTTCTCACTTCTCTAGCTTGTTAGTAATAACAAGCAACAAATCTTACTAATCTTACTATCTTCCTATGCTGAGTCTGTTTTGCCCGTCAGTGGGTGAGGGATCTCCCCATCCTTATCTCAACCCTTGAGCCCTTTGCATCGCATTTTCTCCCCATTCCTCTTTGAGGAGGGGGAGTGAGAGAGTGGTTGTGGTGGAGCTTGGTCGCCCACCCGAGTAAAACCACTGCAATCTCACAGAAAACTGCTCAATTACCCTTACCGCACACAAAAATAGGAGTTAAATTTACAGTATTTTAACACTCACAAGGGGCTATGTTCTGTGAGATGGAGACCATACTGAAGTAGAATTGATGAGCTTTAGTAGGTGAATCCATGGTCACAGGAGAGGGATATGTAGAGCAATTTCCTAAAATTCTCAACAAATAAATAGAACAGTGATAAAATGGTAGGAGGATCAGCAAAGAGGAACAAGCTAGAGAAGCTGTGCCTGGCCTGGTATGTTACACTGTCACTCAGAGCACCTATCTTGCAACAGATCTGTCACAGCAAGGTGGGAAGAGTGAGCAAAATCATCTTCTCACACATCCCCATGCACTCAACTGACAAAAAAAAAAGTCAACTGTAGGTGTGAGGATGACAATAGGAAGAATTCCATCTCCAAGAAAAATAAAAAATAAAAAAAATCAGCATTTAATTTCATCAACAGTTTCCCACTCAATAATCCCTCTGCAGTTTTAATGCAGTAGCTTTTCTTAAGGAAGAAAAAGGTAAGGGCGCTGTTTTTGAGATGCTTATTCTCCGAAGCAGACCTGACCTAAGCTTAAGTTTCTTCATCTCACAGAATACCCTGGTTTCACCCTTGTTTTAAAGACGGTCAGCTGCAATATTCAAAGTTTGCTGAGTGCTGCGCTTTGTGCCAAAGATAGAAGCGTGATGCATTACAACTATAAAAGCCGTGCTCAGTGGGAGCTACTTATCAGCTGGGATCTATAGGCAATCTGTCAGTAGAAGGCAAAGCATTCAAAATAGCAAAAGGCATATGTTTAAATATAAAAGGATACACTTCACTGCCAAATCTAAATTTCAAATTTCTGATCAATAGGCTGTCATTTCACCTTAAACACTGATTTCGGCTACACAAGAGAACACTGACGATTTTCCAGTTTCATGTCAGAAACTGACAGAAACTCAATTGAAAATGAAGGGTTTTGCACATTTCTGTCATTAAGAAACACGTTTGGATTTTTGGTTTCTCGGGCTAAGCAGAGGGTAAAATTCCCCCCCAAACGTACGCTGGATAACACTCCAGAAAGATGGCCCAGGAAGTCCGGCACAGACACCCAGTATTCCCTTGCTCAACAGAGGCAAAGGCAGTGAGCAGAGAAGGAACGTGGGTCCCAAGTGACAGGAAACATGGTAGGAAGGTGGATCAAGAGGCACTGCCAGGCCTCCTAGCACCCTCCAAGGATGACCACAGAGATGGGCTCCACACCAGCTTCCAGGTTTGAACAGTTACTGAGACAGGAGGAAGAGTGAGTAGCAGGAAGAACAGAAATAACTTCTAGGGACCTTTCCAGGCAGAAAATTGTGAGGATTTAGACTGCCACTCTCGTGACAGGTAACTTGCACAAACCATCCAGTGAGAAGAGAACTTGACCTCCTATACAGCATGGAAAGAAGAGAAACTCTCCTTTTCTCCTTTTCTACTGAAAAGGGCTCTTCTACCTACTAGCATGAATGCTGTTCCCAGTGGCAACTTCTTACCGGAGAGCATAACAGTTACACACTATATGGGCACGAGTTGACTCTCACATGTTGGAACAATCTGACACCCTGTGTGGTAGCACTGGGGATTCATAACATCACATCACAGTGCATGCATCACAGCATGGAAGGGAATAGAAGGGACCTCTCACAGCTGAGATTCTGCCCCAGAAGTATTTAAAAAAGCAGCTGTGGACCAAGTCTCTTTTTCCAGGTTTCACTAAGAAAACTCTAAAGTACTGGAGTGGGAAAAGATATCCTGACACCTACATCCTGCCACAGACATCTCCACGTGAAAATATTCAGTGCAGAAGTGCTGATTGAACATGCTGCTTTGCCCTGGAAAGCAAAACCAAAGCAATATACTTTGCAGTTTCAGGGAGATTTGACCGTTTTCCCACACTAAGAATAAAGGATGTCCTTATTTCTTCTGAGGGTATCAACCCTCAAGGGTAACAAGATATCTTCAAGATTATCAAGAATTTAATTCATTTGTGCATCAAATTGAAAACAGGCTCTGAAATTTACAACAAACTACTCCCAAATGTATCAGAACTCACACTTTAAATCCCCAATAAACTTTACTGAAATCTAGGCACGGTTAGTAACTGAGACAGTTTAGAATTACTGGTATTTTTGCCCTAATTATTTAGAAGTGCACATTTCTTCATAGTAGAATCTGATAAAAAGTGTTTTACTGAACAGTATTTCATGTTGAACTGCTCTTTTACAATGCAATTGGTCACATTTTTAATGGTAATATGGTAACAACCCTCTGCTGAACTGACAGAAGGAGAGAGAGAGGAAAGGAGGAAGGAAGAAGGGGATAAAAAGCACATTAAAACAGTTTGATAGAAGATGATAAGCATTAAGTAACCTTAGTTCAAACTTCAGTACCTGGGGAGTGTTGAAATGACAGTCTAGGGTACCTGAATACTCCTTAATACTCCTGCTTAAATGCATGGGTGGATCTTTGGAATTTAGTATTTCAAAGTCCTGCACAATAATGAGGTTTGAGAATAACTGCATCATACCTCCACAGAAGGTACCATAATGCAAAGTTTCAGTTTGCCATGACCTTTAGTATCTTCTCTGAGCACCCTGTCGCACTGTGGTAGGACCAAAATCACCAACTTAGAATATCCCTCTGCAAAACTGCGCAGCACATCTCACATTTATCATGGTGGCAGAACACAAACATGCAGTTACTGAAGAATACTTAGCAGTTGATAAGTTCACCTGGTCACCAACACTATTCTACAGGCATGCACTCAGGTCAGCTACTCATGATGTTCAGAGCATCAGCCTTACAGAAAAAACAAACAGAAGAACCCCTGTTAGGCACCTTCTAGCGAACAGGTAGAGAGCATAAATTAAAAAAAAAATAATAATTTGAAAATAGGAATGAAATGAAGCAGTGGAGTTGCTTATCAAAGCTCTCCTCATATGGGAAGCCCAACATAGATTGTCATACAGAGACTCAGCTACTGGCAGATGATGAAGATATTCTTCCTTCAGATTATCACAGTATCACTGTCATCTTTTTTGGGGGGATAGGACTCCCAAGTTTAAACACATCTCTACAGAAGCAATATCCATGTTGCATACACACTTGAACACAGATACACTATGTTCAAGCAACAGTTTATAACCCTTCTTTTGCAAGACAACTTTGCACTGGAAAAAAAAATCCTTGATCATGCTATAGTAAATCAGTTATGTGTGGGACACCCAGAAGTAAAACAATTTTCAATGTCCAATGTTTTTAGTAGCTTTGACCTTAAGTCCTACAAATCATGTCCCAGACAATGACAGAAAAGCAAGGTACAGCATCTCTCTGCTATACCTCTGCTTACAAGGTTGTCAACCACTGTCACGAATTTCTCAGTCTGAGCTGCTGTTATCAGTGAATTGAGTTGCTCCTTACTGAGACATCTTTTGCTAGTGAATATATCCACAACTTCACACCTAAATGTTGTGTTACGTCTTTTTTTGCGTCTTTGAGACAATGCAAGAACTCCTTAGAATTCATGAGAAGGAACTGCCAATATCCCTACACTGTGCTGTACACGGAATCTTTCTGGAAGAAGTTTTAGGGACTTTGAGGCAGAACATGTATCCACATTTCCGAAAATCTCACCTCACACTTGTACTGTACCCATCACATGAACCATACAGCAATACAGTTCCTAAAGAGGGGAGGAGAGGGATGGGGAGGGGTGGTGGTATTGGAGGGCGTAAACCAGAACGATATTGCACTTTCTCTCTTTTTCCTGTGGATTCATAAGAGGCAGTTACACACCACTCTGCTTTCAAAAGCAATTGATGCTCCCACCAGTCCTTCCCACCAGAGAACTGCAACAGGGTAGGATAGTGATGTGCACTGAGACTGAAATCCATGTGTTCCATTTATGGCAGTTTTATCCTGACTGACACAAGAATGTAAATCCGGATCCCATGAAAGCCTGAAGTGGACTGGTGCCAGGGCACAGCTTCTCATAATTTCTAAATCCTAACTAATGAACAAATAATACAATATGAGCCCTACTGCAGTATCTTGCAATGCATTGTTTGTGTTGTCTGAAATACACTGAATGGGATTATCTGACTATTGCTTTCCTGGGTCTCTCACAAAAATAATATTTCTCAAGAGGTTCTTTCAAATAGTCACATTTCCAATAATGCACTCAGTAACTCTCCAGAACAAGACAATGAAGCTACAAGATTTCTCTTCAAAGGGCTGTCAGCATATCTGATCATCAGATAAAAGTACAAAGCATTTATGAACAAGTTCTGTTTGAAGTGATGCCCCTCCTCACCTCGCTTCAAACGGAAAAGTAGAGAAACAGTTAAATTAGCACACTCACGCCAAGTCTTATGCCTTTACGTTTAAAAATCAGAATCTCAAACACTTGTGATGCTCAGTCGGTTGCAGAAAAACACTGTTCCTGCCTATGGCTACCAGCAGATGATGTCTCCTGTCACTAATCATTAGAATGGGCACAGGTGAAAAATACTGCTTGGAGATGCCCACATAAGGCCAATTACCTTATAATCACTAAGCTAATAAGACTTTTAGAGCCTTCAGCATGTCATGCACTTTGACTTTCAGAGGTCAGGAGGAGCTGTGCAGCGCTGCACCTTGCATGCACAGCAATGTCATGTGCTCAGCTGACGCCCGGTGATGTGGCCTTGGCAGTGGCACCATTGCTTCCTCAGCAGCAGCCTCTCTCCTCCACCTATCCTGGCACAAAATTCTAGAAGATAGCCCCAGTTACAGGGATTGAGGCAGGAGTAAGAAGCTTATCAGGAAACCACTGGAACATTTGGCACTGTCCCGAGTCAGACGGTGAGAAAGAAATTTACAATTAGAACGGCAGACAAACAAAATAACTACAAATTAAAATTGTGGAAAATAAAAATTCAAATGAAGACATCACTTGTAAATATGCACTGCCCTCTCTCTGAGCACCTTACCTTACCACATCACAAACAGCACAGCCTTCAAAATGGCACAGATTACAGTTCAGGGCTGAAATGCTTGTGGCTCATCTGATGATGGCAATCCCCGCTGCTTTTCAGCTACTGCCAAGCACTAAAAGTAATAACTTCACCAAACACTTCTCTGAAAATAGCTTTGCTAATTACTGCAGCTTTCCCAAGCAGATGAGAGAAATGTGAGGCAGCAGTGATGTGTGCTACCTGATCACATCTGAAGGGTGGCCACAGCAGCGAACCACCCTATTACCGTACACAGTGAAAATGGCTGTTCCCTGCCAGAACCTTGCATTCCTCAGTCACTTTCTGATCTTGTTTAACTTCAAAAATGGAATGTTTCCCTAGAAGGGGAAACTAGAAAATTAATGAACACAACCTGATCAAGTTGTGATCCTTCTAGCTTAACAACAAAGCTATTCTGAATAAACCAACTCCTTTTTGCTCGGCACTAATTGTCTATCATTCCTTCAAGCAATCATATTCATGTTGTTTACAAGCATCTTCAACAACTAGGCCTGCATTTGATTTCTCATTCTGCTATGCAGCTGATTTCATTTTTTTTTTCTTTTGATTATTTAGATTGTTACTGAAAAATAACTTTAGATGGCATGTACAAACATCCTGTCATTACCACTGGAGATTCAATGCCTGGAAAAATCCTTACTAATGAGTAACTTCAGCATTTTCCCCAACACACTTCAAAAAAAGCATGGGCATGATGCAATAAGGCACAATGCCACAGAGAGGTTTCACTGAAAACTGATGCAGACCAAATTCTCCTACCAGCTACAATTTCTGACTGCAGCTCAGAAAGTAAAAAGGCTGACTAGCACTGTTCAAAGGCTTTAATCTGTAGCACATCTGATTAAATTCATTATTATACATACATAATTATAATATACAAGTTCAAATTGCTGTAACACAATCAGATACAAATATAAATACACAAAGGCAAAAGGTGTACTTCTGCTTACTTGGATTTCCTGAATTTCTGTAAGGCATAATGACTTTGCAAGATGTTTTCACAACAGTCCTCTGCAGACTGTGCTGATGTCCAGAATTAGTAAAAGCCTCTATTGCTAAATGTAGGAGCAGAGACTAGGCCTGTGAGATACTTTGTCAAAATCCCAGAGGTGGGACCTATTTATAGCAGTGCATTTCAGACAACTTAATGATTTAAAACAAAAATGTACATAAACACTTTATCAATAAGAACATTTTTTGTCATTTTTGGATAAGATTCAGATAGGAACAAAGAGAGCCATATTTATCTACCTGTGTGTAGGCATGCCGTCTTTCAATCACAAGAAAAGCAGAACCTAAATATTTGGCCTCAGAACATTTTTGATGTTATATTCAGGTCCTGCTCCACATGGCATCCAAACTGATGCAATGCACACCTCCCAGAAGACAATGAAATACCATAAGACAGACACATGCACCAGACACACGCAGAGGTTAGCTATTTACCTGAAGAAGGTCCCCTGGAACAGGACATGACTTTCTCTTACTCTGACCAGAGAACAAAATTTGTGATACAACAGCGTCATGCATTTGAAGGTTAAAGAATACATTTTGACTTATCCAGTCAAACTGGGAAAAGGGGGATTTAAGGAAAAGTGGTGCCGCATATGAAGATCTACCTTTTGTCACTAGCATTTAAAGATGAAGTTTGCAGTAAGTACACAAACCTAAATTTCCTGATGTCCAAATAATCTGCTTCTGAAGTCTAGTTGTGCATGGTAACACTTCATCCCATAAACAACACTTTTAATCCATTTTTTTTTTTTCTTATTCACAAAATGACATATTCCCACAGGCTGCATTCCAGTTCTGATCATACCTACTCTGGAAGTATATTAGAAACAACTCTGGGTTAAGTATCTGAAGTTTCTTCAGATTTATTACTTCTGGTAATAAATCTCACCATCCTTAGTCTTTACTGCAATGTCCACACACAACAGATGAACACAGATTGTTCTGAGACGTCCTGAGCCTTTCACACCTGCTCACCTCTGTTCTCTAACCTGCTGCAAACGCTGCCAAGAACTGTTCTGGATGGACGGGGACGTGGGGGACAAAGTCTGGAGCAGCTCTGAACAAGGTAGCGATGATACAGCTAACTCTGCTGATGCCACCCCCACCTCCAGCACAGGCATCATCTCTGAGCAGATACTGCTTCAACGTGCCTATCACCTACCTAGGAGTAATGGAAATTGTCCAACCAAAAGAAAATTCACAGTTCTTACCTAGAAAACAAACTTTACAGTGTAATGCATTAATAAAAAGCAAAACAAGTTCTTCTGACATCATCACCACCATCTCAAAACATCCACTACCTCATTACGGTTGCAGTCTCTGGTTTGGGATCCAGTCTTGAGCTGAAGGACCTGCTTAGCATTCGCTGGTGTGGAAGTGAGCAGGGCCACGAGGTCAGTCTTGAGCCATTCCCTCAGCCATCTCTATCCAAGCATCAGAGTTGCTTGGCTCCCACAGGGCCCCATGTCACAGGTACCCAAACTCTACCTTACTTTTGCTGTCCTGCTTTGCATTCACCCAGTCCTCCGTGACTGCACCAGCAGTTTGGTGTCCATTGCTTTTCACTGGCTGTCTCTTTTCAGGATACAGTGTGTTGTCAGCCTTATGACTACACAGAACAATATACACCTTAATGATTTGGAAAAAAAGGATTGAATAATGGTAAAGCTATTAAGCTATCTGTTATATTAAAGGTAAAGGCCAAATGTTGCAAAACGAACTTCCAAGACTGAACAAATATGAAAAAGATTAGAAACTTAATTACATATAATGAAAAGGTGAAGTCATACACATGGCAAAAAACAATCCTAACTTTACAAACATGACTAAAGACTGAGTCAGTACTACCCCTTACTGCCTTTTAGTAAGATTAAATCAGCAAAAGGCTAACTCAAAACCAAACAAAACTTGTACATTTCCCTCGCCCCTACTGTCAAGTAAGGAATTCCCTGCTACAGGACACTGTAGATGCCATAAAAGCTTACAGGGGTTCAGAACAAATGTATCAATGGAAAAACAATCTAACGTGGCTTATAAAACACAGAAATAACACTTCCAGTTCAGGAAGACCCTAAGATTAACAGTGCTGGGGGCTGGGAGACTATTCTGTGAGTGTCACTAGTACATCATTAGCTCATTTCCACATCGTCTTATGGATTTCAACGGCCAGAACCAAAAATAAACTACTGGGTGAGACATACCTTGGCCCAACCTCTTCTAACCACTCGTATCTTTACCCTCAGTAATCCTGCTGAACAAACCTAACACTCTCTACCTCACTCTTCTCTCCTGTATTTCTTATCCACTACATTTCCCAGTTAAAGTCACACTGTACAAGGTACATATCCAACAGGTTCTGGCCAGGAAGGTTCTGACTTATTTACAAATCCTAACCAATGAAAATCCTTAACTGTATGATGCTCTCTCGCAGCCACCTCTCTCGGCTCTTTGTATGAGGTTTTGAAAAAGCATCTGTAAAGCCGCCTTTCCTATTTTGCTTACTTACACAAGCCATGCACAGCAATCTTTCATTTTCATTTCTCAATTATCTGTTTTCTGCAGCCTGTAAATAACTACATTAAGACACATTCAGCCAAGAACATCTAGTTAATGCATGTACGCAACTTTTAAAACTGCCATTGCTGTAAGCGTTATTTCACAGGTATTGTTCATCCAAGCAGAGGCATATGAAAAGAGCAGGATTACCTTTTTCTTGATGATGCAGATATAAAGAAAATAATTTGAACACTTAAAATTAAGTTCAAAAGATAACCCTGAGACAGCAAAAGGCAAGTTCTTAAATAAATATGTAGATATTTAGCAGTGCATTTACTGCTGTTATTAGCACAGGTCACGTGGTTGAATCTCTGCATAATGCTTTGAAAATACAGCTGTTAATGTGCTTCTGCAGACAAGATGTAATGATGGAAGGGGATCTCAAAGCCAGCTGTCAAATTCCTCGAAGACATTTAATGATCAAATTCGAACCTGAGCCACAAAAAAGGTAGAAAATTCTGACTCTTATCTGAACAGATCTAGACCTATTTTTGAGACCAGTCATTTAGTTCTACTTTTAACAGACAAATCAGAGTTATGCTTCCTGAGAAGAGTTGTATCAGACTAATAAAACTATGCTGATTAGGGCTAAGCAACAGCTTTTATGTTCTGTCACTAAGGAGGGGTCTCTGTGGAAGTCCTCTCTCTCTTAGGGGTACACATTCTCTAACTCCGTGTTACGCTCTGCACAAAGCCCATCCCAAGGCCTCATGATTTGAATCAAGAGGAGCCACTCTGCTGCACTGCAGCCCCTTTTAGCAGGCCAGTGACGACCAGCAGGCCTGCAGTCACTTGTAGTAAACCCTGTCTCTTTGGTGAGGAAACACACAGGAAATGCATAAAATAGTTTGTGCAAGCAGTGAAAATGTAGTATTTCTGCAAGCACCCCATGATTTTCTATTACATCTGTTGCAGGAATAGCCTGTAATACAAACGGGAGAAGCCCACCATGCTCCAAGCCAGTGCTCTTGCATGGTAAAGCACAATAATCCCTTCCTGTGGGTAATAATACAGAACAAGAGTATGGCAGCCACACTATTTGATAGAACAGTGATGCGCACTCTCCTATGCTCAGCCAGCTTTTAAGAGGCAATACAAAGTAACAAATATCATGGAGTACATTTGAAACCATTGTAAGTATGTTTAATGGAATAACCTAACTTATGTTACAGGCACTAGTTCAAAAGACCACTGGAAATTCAAAATAAACAGAAATAAACACAGCTAGTTAGGTTTTGCTCTGCTAAAAGCCCAATGCAGAAATACAAAGGATGCAGCAAATGTAAGAACAGATGCTCAGGATCTGACTACAGATTTATCTGACCTCATATACTTTAACTTTCAGTGGCTAATAACAATTTTTTACTTACTCTTTCCTTAAGCAAAACTACAGAATGTTTATTTCTCTGCTACACAGTCCAGGAATCAGTGGCTGAAGGATTTCTAGAAGCTGTATCTGGATCCTCAGGCTTCTTGTCACTGATAGAAACTCTTGTCCCTGAACTTGTCAGTTACTTTTCTAAATCCATTTCCAGTCTCCACAATAGCCTCTGGCAACATTCTGTGATAATTATTAGGAGACGCTTGAAAAAACACCTCTTTCTGGTTTGTTTCAAACATGCTCATATTATTGCATCAGTGAGGTCTTCTAGGTTCTGTACTGCAAGAAATGGCATATGATCTCATCATTCACTTCCACAATGGTTGTGACATTATAGACCTCTGTTCTAACTTCACCACCACACTCCTTCAGCTGTCCCTGTCTATAAAACCTACCCTGAAACATACTGACAGATGTTTCTGATGAAGTCTTTGAGATACTCTGAGCCTTACTCTATTGTATCCAAATATCTCTGCTATTTATGTTGTTAATGAACCAAGCACTGTAATTCTTTCATTTGAGCCAACAACTCAGCTTCTCTATCTCAAATCTCCCAGTATCAAACCACTCCTGACAGACAGCTCAAAGAAGACAACTTAAACTCAGACTGACCTGCAGAGCAGCACTGACACACATTTAGGGGCATAAATTCATTCCAGAAAGGGGAGCTGGTGAAATCTGTTCCCTGTTTTTCTCCAAAAGAGAACAAGGGACCTTTCCTGGAGGGTCATGCCATCCTGATATGTACTGGTGTGATTCCAGAGGAGCTGTGCTTCAGTCACACAGATTACCATCGGTCCATGAGACCTATACACTTACACAAACATCCAAGGAAGGCATTCTTCTCCCCAGCAATTATCAGATTCATGTTTTATCTGTGAGTAAAGAAGCTGATGACCGAGGCAACATTTCTATCAAACACATGAAACTTTAGGCTGAATTTCTTTCCTAATGTTACACAGTGCTTGTTAGACAAGATTAGATACCAGGATAAGACAAGTTTTGTTTGTTTGTTTAAGCAAACTGGTGAAAATTAACTCACCTAAAGGCTGCAACCACCAGCCAGATGATGCACTTTGAGAACAGTCAAGCTGCTGGTCTCCTCTAAAAGGACGCATAATAGCTTCCTTTTATGAGAATGACCGTGTCCTTGAAAATCCTGGAACTGTGCAGCTCTGAGGTCAGCCAAGGTGGTACTTACTGCAGGACCAGGGCCAGGGCATGTTTTTTCCCTAGGAAAAGGAAGAAGCATGGTATCTAGAAACAACTTGGCTTCTAAGTTTAAGAGTCTACAGTAAGTAGCGTCTCTCTCAAAATGAATGTGTAGTTTCTTTAATAAATTGCTTGAAGGGGCTGTACAGCTTCCAGTAATGGAAGCTCTTAAGAGCTGATTAGAAGTGGAGACCCTACATTCAAGCTAATACCTCAGCTTCACAGCTCCTCATCTCCCAGTATTGGGCAGAGGTTATATGAACACAGGCATCTTACAGAAGACTGAACAAGTTTTCTGCCATCTCTGTGATTCTGCAACACAGGGAAATTATAGGCAACTGGAATGAGGAGTGAACCCATGGCAGTTCTGGCACTATACTCAGAGTATTGGTTGGATGGGAACATGCTTCTTGAATAGTTGGTGTCTAACATGTGGAAGATTCCAAAAAACTTAAACACCAATACTCTTCTATCAAGTCATGCAAGAAAAAATTGTTATTTGCAGAGTGACTGGAAAGCCAGTACTTATTACTGTGCCACTGATTCCTGTGGGTTATGCAGAAATACAGAAATAAAAAATATAGTACATAGTACAGAAGTGGTAAACTGGTGCCTTAACAGAAAAGTAAACCATAAAACTGATTATTCACACTTAATGGCAAAGCTTCTTCCATCACAATTCATTGAAATAAAATTACAGACAAATCAAAATGAAAAAATTCACTTGGCATCTTTGCTAAGCCCCAGTTGTGCCACTGATTAAAACAGAGGGCTCCCACGGCCAGCTAGAATTTTAAGGAAAATTGATCAAGCATTATTTCTTCAGAAGCAGGAGCTTCAAAGAAAATAACCAAAGGCATCCCATTCAAGTGCAGTAACAGCCATCCACCCCGCCAAAAGCACTCAAATAGCAACATCATCTGCATTAAGTTTCAGATGCATCTCTAATATGGATGTGGTATTTGAGCACCGTTTACATAAGTACAGTAAAGACTGCATGCAATTTGCATTAATGACTATAATTTTACTAATACAATCAGACTTTAATATTTACCAATACAAATAGCTCAACAAAAAATTGAGGGAAAAAAGCATCTGCAGAGCAGCCACTTCACTGAAAAAGTATTTGAAGCTTAAAAGTTCTTCTCAAGTTAAAATATAAATTCACATAGAGCACGTATTGTTTCAATTGCTAGTTTAATCAGCCTGAGCTGCGTTTCTGCCTCTGCTTCAATACATTCATGGGCATAAGCAGGCAAGCTGAACGAGCCTGGCAACGGCTGGAGGAAAACCGTACCTACCCTGTGCATTCTGCGACTGCAATTGCTCCAGACCTCCGAACGCACTCAGATTGGGCAGTGTAACTTTCATCACCTTACAAGAGGAGAAGAAAGCAATCCAAACCTACCAAGACGTGAATACCCAAACCCCATGAAACATGGCACAGTCTGTAGCAAGTGTCTGACGGCCTTCCTGCCTTGGTAGGAGACCTTCCTGTCTCTGCACATCAGTGTGGCTGAAATGAAGTCAGCTCAGTGTTGCCTGTATACTGAAGATCTGGAACACCTTCTTACAACAGGCCTGAACAGAGCCTCTTTGAAGGTCAAGCAGTCCCAACAGCATACGTAAGAAAAACATTTAAGTTAAAAGAAAACAAACTAATAGAGAGCATTGTAACTAAAGAAAACTAAAGATCATTTAAAAAAATCCAGAATTGTTATTTCAGTTACCTCAGGGTTGATGCTGGTCTACTTAATTTGGTTTTGTCTCCAAGTGTATTTATTTATCTATTGAGCAACAGACAGCTTTCAGAGATTTGGACTGAATCAAGAAATCCAAAATGGTTTTAATCAAGAAGATTGTAAGCCCAGGTCTGGCCAAGACGCTCCCATTACATAACAGGCACAGAAGGCCCTATGAAGCACGCACGTTTTGCTTGAAACAGCAGCTCTGATCTCTCCTAAAGTCACCCAGCTTCACTATAACAAAAATAGCTACTACTAATTTTACACAGTCAAATTCAGGAGATATTTTCAAGCTGCATAGGTGACAGAATCTGCTGTGCAATGCAATATACCACATACCACAGAGTAAATTGCTCTATTTGTGGCACAAATACTTGGAAAAGCCTGTTGCATAGGAGAAATGCTACTTGCTGCGTTAACACGAGCTGACAAGCACAGTTCCAAAGGACTCTGAAAATGCAAAGCAAGTATCTATACGCTTTGTGCTTGTAAACATGAATACATTCTTCATTTACACTTTCTGCTACTGGAGGGCACATATAGTATTTCTCTCATTTTATATAAATAATATATATGTATACACACACGCACATATATTTGTGCCTACAATGGTATAAATACAAAAAACCACTACTTTACAGCCTGTGCATGTCCATTTTACAGCTGACATTCAAACCACTCTACCGCGCACAATCTAGCAGGATGACTTACAAACCATCCTGAGCTCTAGATGGTGCTATTTACTGCAGTAATAAGACAACCACAGCTAATTACCAATACATCCAACACCTCAGGGACAAATGTTATTCCTTTGTTCAAAATTATGTAAGTTGAATACAGATAGAAATAATGCTGTTTCACTTCATTTGCATTTGCTGTATGCCTCGAATCTGAGGCCCGTCTCATTTCCTGGCGGACGTACGAGGAGTAGCACACAGGAGTAGTACGAATGAAATCAGGGTCAGGTGTTCTCAGTCAACCAATGCCTCTGCTGCCCCAAATGGCGAGTGTAGACTGGCAGGACTGACATTAACTCAGTGGCTTTGGCTTCACGCTCTACTGCACTGCACTGAGATGCCCATCCAAATCGAGTCATCTGTTACACTGGCATGACACCTGGAGTACCTTCAGTCCTAGCAGCAGCAGCGCTCAAGTTAGCTTGCATCTCTCCCACAACATTTAGATCAAGACAATTCTAAGAGTGGCTGCAAAAATGGCACAGAAAGCAGAGGCATTAGGACTGGATTGCCCTCTGGCTCACCCACAGACCCCAGAAGGGATCTTTTAGGGCAGCTCCTAATATCTCCCAGGGCAGGACCCAAAGTCCACTGAGGTTGGAAGGAGTTGTTCTACTCATTTGAAGTAAGTTCCATAAGGAAGCTTCTGGCTTCTGCTCTTTTCCCACAAGATGGAAACGTGTCTATCACTGCACAACATAGAAAAAAAAGCAATTAATCTGTTTTTTAGTTTCCTCATGAACTGTAGTGAACAAATATAACAAATAAACAAATGATTAAACATTTATTGTGCCTGTTCTGATTCTCTGCCTTTCTAAAATAGTGGCGATATCTGCCTAATTGCTTAAGCATTCACTTCTCAAAAACGAAGTATTTTTTAGGGCTTCTGAAAGTGGTTAGATTGACAGCATGGACTAGTAACTGTCTGTGTAGAGACAGATGCACCGCACATATCTTTTCCAATACACTTCACATCAGATGCTCCAGGCATGAATTTCTTAAATAGAAAAAGGCAACTGTGATGATCTGTCAACAAAATTTTACGTGATGTTGTGATAAACAACTGCCCACTGGTGACTAACTGCCAAACTGGCAATCTTAATTTTAACACTAACCATATATAAATTCTTTAAGCCACTGGACTTTACTAAGAGGTTTCACAGATCTCTCTTCTGGCCTCTTCTTAGACACACAGTTTGTTTTGGCATTTCCTAATAATTTAGCCTGACATTTTGAAAACCTCCAGAAGGTTTCTCATTGGAGATGAAAAGCCTCATGTTCCTTAAGCATGTTTGAAAATTTCAGGTTAAGTTATAAATTTATCATATATATATTTATATATATATAAAATTCTTAATGAAAGCCATTTAAAACTTTCCAGAGAAAGGGTGTCAAATGTTAAGCCCATGAAGATGCCAAAGAACTGGATCAGAGGAGAAAGCGTATCATGTTCGAAAACAGAGGCTAGGTTTATCTTTGCAAGGTTGCAGGAGGAAGTTCTTCATGGGAATTACTCAAATTTACGGCAGAGAAAAGATGAGAGGGAAATCATAGATGATCAGCTTTTTGTACCTCCCGGTTTGTGCGGTGGTTTTTGGAGGAGGAGCAGACAGAGGCTAACAAAAAACCCCTGTTATCTGGTTAGCAGATCACAAGCTGCAATGACTAAAAAAAAACAAATCAAAACCAAACCAAAAAGGGAACGTCTCAATTCAAATTTCAGGAAGAAATCAAAAGGCACATCTCTGCCCCAATGGTTAATCCTTAACAGATTTCAATTTCCTGCCTCAAAGAGTCAGAGCATCAGGCCACATCAAAGGAAAAGTCACCAGAATTTTAACGGGGAAGAATGCATTACGTCCCAGCTTCATTCTTGACAACAGTGGAGCTTTTCCTTCTCTGTGCATCAAAACACAAACAAAATACAACCCACTCACCCCCCAACAATGCCTTCAGCAAGGGCCTTACACTGAAAAATTCACTCTCTTGATGATCAAAGTCGTGAAAAAAAGATCATGGACATTACAGACCTTATCATGGGAAGCATCTGGCAACATTATTAGGCAATGCTGTCAACTGTTCTAGAGTTAAGTCCCAGGCTGGAGTCATTTCACATAGGGGGACACAGCTCACAGCGACTCTAAGCCCTCCTAAAGATCAAAGACAACACAAACCTCTTTGCACACTGAAAAGGCTGAAGTATTCTAACACTGATTAATAGACACCAACGAGTGAGTATTAAAAAATATCCAGGTCACCAAGGAGCCTCGATTTTAAACAGAATGCAGCTAATGGAAAGTCTAGCTCTCTATCAGGTGGTCTTTAGCAAGTTATATTGGCAAAGAAGCTGAAAACAAAAGAGCTTTTCCTGATTAAAAGAAGTGGCTGATACTTTTCAGTCTGATCTTCTGAGAACTATTCAGATGCTGTTCTCCATGCTTGTTGGTGAAATCCTAGACTTTAAAGGGATGCTATGACAATTCATTGCTAAATGACAATGGAATTCCTCTGTAATTGCACATTACGCGCATCCACATTAATAGAAGATAATTTTATTAGGACTGTTATTGTACCAAATACAAAATGTGGGTCCAGAGATCATTTTCCTAATCAGAAGTATCAGAACCCAGGAACTTTCAGAGAACAGGAGAACAGGCCTATTAAAATGTAAATAGTTTCTTTGAGATTTATATTGCCATTTTCAAAAACAGATGTACTTCTTGATCATTCCCTGCACAGATTTCCAAAAAATACACTCATGAGTGCTAACTGAAAATCAATTGGGTATTAGCCTCAGAAACTCTTCTTCCTATAGGTACAGTCTTATTAGGATTGCTACTTTTTACAAGCTTGCAAATGGCAACACTAGACATCAGTCACTTTTAAGGAGGCAGCTTAAAACTAAGAAATAAGAAATTAATTAGATGGTAATGCATGCCTGCTCCTCTCAACCAGCCCCAAACCACATTGCTGTGATGGGACAGAACGCCTGGTATAAACTGAAAGCACTGGACAAACTGGACAGGATATCGTGTACCTGATAGTGAAACACATCCCTTCAAAACCATTGAGTTGAAAACTGCATGACATTGATGTTATTCTTCATCTCTTCAGCGAGATGCTAGACATCTGTCAGCAAAACCTGCATCCCAGGTGGCCAGGACACACATAACGCCTGGCTCAGTCACAACAGAGGTACACACAAGCTAAAGAGGAGAGCAGATCGGGACACTGGTTGCGATAGACTGTGAGTATGAGCAGGGCTGATGCTAAAAATGCAGCTCAAGGAGCTTTAATTTTACCAAGTGCCCCGAGAAGCTTAAACCTCACATAGATCCTGCAGGCCACACTAAGACATGACTCAGGCTCCCTGTTGCTTTTAGTCCGTTACATGTGTTATTCAATATCATCTGCAGAGCAAAAGTCGTCTTTCAAGTTTTCCTTTTGTTAAGCACTTCTTTTCCTCAGACATCAGTAATTGCAGCCTTCTAAGGCACTTCATCAAGAGCGACTTTTTACTGCTCAGCTTCCCCACTGGTGGAAGAACTGAGCTCCCAGTGACCTTCGGTCTGATTCTTGACATTCCTGCTTCTTACAGCACGGACACCTCTGCCCTACACATAATGGCTGCTTTAGAGGAAGAAGGTTTGACATACGTCCACAAACACCATTTTTTTGTTCCCTAAAAATAACTTGAACCTCAGTCTCCCTGGTAACAGCCAACACCAGTAAGCCCTAGCAAGTCTTGGTTATTTTTACTGACAAGGTGAGCAGGAAACCCATAAGGCTCCTCTGAAATCTCTCATTGCTGCCAGCCTTACATCTCCTTTAATCCTCAGTTAATGGTGTGCAGCAAAGGGCACTATGCCTGTACACAGCTGTGTTTAAATACCAAGATCCTTCCTGTGCTTTCATATTATAATGCTGGAAATGCCAAGAACAATTCCCTTATACCTTTATTTCTATTAAAAATCAACAGAAGCATGCATCTGACTCGACTGCGTCCAGGCTCGCTTTACAATACACAATAAAAGTCTCTGAGACTTGACAGACTTGATACCAACTTACTGTTCCATGTGCAATACTTCACGAAAGCCATTTGATATAAGAAAGACTAAAGCTAGGCAAAAAAAAAAAAAAAAAAAAAAGAATGCCTTTGAGATTTTTCAGTGGTAATGACTAAGCCTGACGTCCTTAGCTCCTCCGAGTGGTTAACACCAAAGCACTGGGATATCAGAGGGCGAGGTGAGGCCCTAAATGCCCTCAAACCAAACTCATGAAGTTCCCCGTCCTCCTCTACTAACATTCTGCATAACGCCCTTTTCTCGACTGGTTGGCGCAGCTCATCTCGGGTCAGCTGCTACTCCAGCACGACAAGGATGTAGAGCTTTCACTCACACCATGAAGTCTTGTCCAACTCAGCGGCCCCTCAGCAGTCTGTAGATGCTGGCAGTAGTAGATTCTGGGTACAGCTCTTTTCCTGCTGCTGTAGCATTGCCTTCTGTTGTGTACAGAACGTGCCTCAGAGAGAGCAGTGCGAATGGATCAGCTGTTCAGCTCCACAGCTCCCCGGTGGGGGCTTTCTTCAAGTCACCTCCCTCTGAATGGCCTACGGTGATGCTGATGACAGCAGGAGAAGACATCTAGCCATGTAATGTTTGCCCTCAGAAAGAAATACAATGATCTAAAACATTCAAGGAGCCATTAAGTCCTGATTTTAGATCTCCAGCTCAAGTTTAATAAAGGCTCTCAGACAGCGCTACATAATTTACATGGCATTCATAGGCAGAAGCCTCTGCATAAAGTCCTCCTTGGCTTTGAAAGTACAGGCCTTCCTGGGGTATTGAAAACCCAAAGATCTTTGAAGAGTTGTTAAGGACAGAAAGTTAAAAATAAAAAATTATCTTTTTTTTTTTTTTTCTTGGAAAACATGACTCACTGCTACATGGGAAGACCATCAAAACAAAACAACTCACAAACAACATAAAATGACCCACAAGACTTTATCAGCCTCTCCTGTGTTTTGCATTCATTTAGGCTGTAAATTCCAAAGGATAAATCACAGAAAACACATAACAGTTTGGGTTGGAAGGGACCTCAAAGCCCACCTGGCTCCATCCCCCTGCCCAGGGCAGGGCCCCCTCCCCCCAGCCCAGGCTGCCCCCAGCCCCATCCAGCCTGGCCTTGGGCACTGCCAGGGATGGGGCAGCCACAGCTGCTCTGGGCAGCCTGGGCCAGGGCCTCACCGCCTCTGAGTGAAGAATTTCTTGATAATATCTAAATCTACCCCCTTTTAGATTAAGGCCATTACCCCTTATGCTATCACTGCACTCCCTGACACAGAGTCCCCCCCAGCTCTCCTGTAGCCCCTTTTAGGTACTGGAAGGCTGCTGTGAGGTCTCCCTGGAGCCTTCTCTTCTCCAGGCTGAATAACTCCAACTCTGTCAGCCTGTCTTCAAAGGACAGGTGCTCCATACCCTGTTTTTATTTTTCCACATCATAGCAGCTCCATCCCATTGGGAGTTCACCACCACCAAGTGAATGGCAGTCTCCAACTTCTTCTGCCTCTCTTGGACTAAATGAAAGCAGCACAAGAAGTACACGGTATCTTCATGTTTTCAATCTTGACAAAAAATACAGGCCCTGGAATCACTTGTATGAAATTTCTTGTATGTAGTGCCACTCACCCTCATAGCTGCAAAATTCCAGCTTAAAAACAAAACAAAACAACAACAACAACAAAAAACTAAGAAAGCATTTACGGCTTTCTTTTGCTTCCTACTTTGCTTTAGCAAGTAGGTTTTATTATTTACTTTCTTTAAAAAAGCTTAAAACTTAGCCACCAAGCATACAGCCAGACAGATACATTAATCGATGTCTTCCAGACTGGCAGCCAGGGGAGAAGAAGAGATATTTTGTTTGAATAAATATTTATTAAAATAAACTTTCTGTTGGTAAATTGAAATGCTTGGGTGAGGGCTGTCATATTTGCCAGAAGTCCATTTCTACAGTAAGCGCTGCTAGTCTTTCTGATTTGAATCCAGTTAATGATAGCCTGCATGGCTTTTAATCTAAGAGTCTCATTCATCATTTCTGTGTTATCTGAAGGTGCAGTCAAAAGCAGAGAAGAGATGCCATTAAAGCAGACATGTTATGTATCGTCCTTTTAGTGTACGCTCAGCTCATTAACTTTGATTGGTGTCCTAGTGTGGGTCAGCTTCAAAACGATTAATATTGCGACCCTTTTCCTAATATGCACCAGACCCCTCATTCACTTTATGCTGCTTTTTACAAAATAAAGAATTATGTCTTGTTTATTTTTAAATCCTTTATCCTTTTTTTTTTTTCTTTTTTTTTTTTCTGTCCTCTCTGGTTAAGAACACAGCAGTGTCTCTCAAGGCTTAGCACAGATAAGTGAAGCATATCCTCTTGCAAGGACCATAAGAAAAAAAACAAGCATTTATGTCACACATGTTTAACAGGTATTTTTTTAAGGGACTTTCCAGTAAAATTGTAACAGAGAAATTTCAATGAGGAGTCACCAGTTTGCTTGCTTGAATAGACTATACTGACCAGCTTGGAAAGGTCCAGTGACTTCTGAGCCTGCAAAGCCGCCCTGATGTATATTTAAGCCACTTGGATTGTTGATTCTGCCATCTTTTAATGGTATTGTCCAAATAAATCCATTATAACGCTTCATCTTCATTTACAGAAGCTTAAACATGACTCGGTTTGCACCTGCCTTTCAGGTGAGTACTTCTGGCAAGCTTCTTTGTGATGGGCATTGCAGGCTGGAAGCCCATAGTTAAAAGCCAAGTACAATGGAATCTTACAATTTTCTCTTCGTTGACTTGGACAAGCTTCTGTTTGCCTCTGTTTTTCCTTCTGCCATTTTTCTTCTTGTTTTTATTTCTTGTTATGTATAACATTACTTGCATATATTTTCTCTCACTTTGTCTAATGTTGATGAACTCATTTTCAGGGAAACAACTCAGCAGCATACCTGACAAGCTCAGATTTGAAGAAGCAACAAATGTGCTGCAGAACTATAAGCTTTCCATAATCCAGAGATGGTATGGTCTTACTACTTTTAGGTAAGTAAAAGCCCACTGCAATTTCAACTGCATATGCTCAAAAGTTCATGCAGAGCAATATAAAAGCCTGACATACCAACACCAGAACTAGTAGGAAGCTCCTGGTGAAGGCACACGAGAACCTGTGAGACCCAGACAAATCCAGCTAAGGTTTACTAAGTCACAGAACATGGAGGATTCAACATTTGTGCATGTGTAGACAGCTTTCTCTGCTTCAATAAAACCACTCAGGCTAATTGTGTGGTCCTACTGCCCTGCATGTTTTTTTTCCAAAGGCTGCCGTTTGTACAACACAGCACAAGTGATTCAAAATAAACTAGCAATTTTTAATAAAACTTTACTTCACACAGCTCAAACCACCAATTAGGAACTGTAGAACAAAACATAATTAGGGTCCAGTTTTCAGCTTACCCTAGAATTTATTTTTTTTTTCAACATAAACCAGCAATGTTTATTAAAACCTTATAGATGCTAAGTCACATGGTTGGACCTACAGACAGCCAACTCCGACACCTGAAGCACTTACTTCGTGCCCAGGTAATTACAAGTTGCATAAAAATTGCAAGGGTATAGGCAGACGGTCATGCCGCAGCCTGACCACTCCAATTTTAATCATGCAAAGCTTTATTACACAATTAAGGACACACAGATGGGGTCTAACTTGACAGATATATATTCAAGCAAGGACAAAGAAAGGATGAAAAGAACAAAAAGATACTCAATAGGGAAGGTTGAACGGTTATTGTAAAAGAAAGGGCGACATCAGCCTCCCAGGTTTCTGGAACTCAAAGTACACACACAACTCACGCTCCTTGCCACCTGCTCATATTAGTACACAAAAAAATGAGGTCAAGAGTCAGTATACCTTGACGACACCATCTTGCAATGCCTCAAAAGAACAGGCTGTTCTTTGACTTCCCTCCTACAGTAATCAGCGTGCCAGAGACTGACCTCCATAATTGTTCTGCATTCACTTTTTTTTCATCTCATCTAACTACACACGGAGAACTAGCTGTTGATTAGAACTTGATTCAAGTATCCCTGGGTATCCAACTCATCTGAAGCATGAGAAAGTAATTTTCATTCTTCCACTCCCACAAGCTACACTCTTGGGGACAACAGGAAAGAAGACCGTCTGTAGCTCTCAGCTGTTTTCGTTATTAGCTTAGTGGCAAAAAAAATAAAAAAAAATAAAATAAAATAAATAAAAAAAGATGAAGTATGAACAAATGCTGTCTTTCCTCAGCCTGATTCTCATCACCTTCTGATTCCTTTGCACCAAGAAGACTGCTCTTCCATTCAGGCTGTTACTCCCATTGACTATGCCACTTTGTAATTCAAAAGTATCAGCAGAACAGGGCTAATCACTAAAACATCACACACTATTGGGCAGAGGTCATAAAATCCTGATTTAACCAAGAAAAGTAGCTTATTTGGTAGGAACGGGGAGAGAAAGACCAGCAGAAACAGACCCTGTAAAATGCTAGTTCAAACTCGATTTGCAGTTAGAAGATCTAACACAATGAGCCCCAGATTCACACAGGAAATACCCACCAGGTATCTCCAGTCATTAAATAACTGGAAGCAATGGTGAAAGAGTGCAACATGCTCCAGCTGTGAGGACACAAAACTTCTGTTTTCATTTATATCTGACAATATATGAAGAACAGTTAATCTGTGGAACTTTTTCAGTTAATCCATTCCACATGCACATGTAAAACAGAACTGGCTTGAACATCAAAGGAATAGAATAAGAAAGGTGTTTGCTTGAAAAGAAATTCACATAGAGCTGTGAGTTGTGTAAGCCTTCATCTTTGTGTTACACAACCCTGTTGTCTGTGCTATACCTTACTACATTCAAGTTCTGCGCTTAAAATGTTTTTTTTTTTAATTCTCTAAAAGACTGAAAGGTATTTGTTGCAAACCACTGAGTCAAGCCTCTAAGACCGAAAGCCTTGTAGGGAAGAGACCACAATTCTCTTATTTAAACAGCATTCTTATAGTTTGCAAAAACTGTCAGAAAGGCACGTATAAGGTCACTGCTTGATTTATATAAATTGTGATAATTTTTTCCCATAAAATTGCTGCAGTATCTTCAAAACAGTGTATTATCATCTATGATTACAGAAATTGAACTGTTTTGGTGCCTTCTGTGTTTCAAGTAGTAACTGACAAGACCATGCAAGTAAATATTAATCAGCATAAAGCAACTGCTGTTGAAGTAGACTTGAAGTGCTCTTGACTGAAGATGTAGATAACATCTGAGGTGACAGATCTGATGCTTACTGAAAATTAGAATCATGCATGTTTATAAAAGTGTCAGAGACAACTTCATAATGCCACTGGCTGGACATGGGGGTTATATTTGTTTCAACTTTTGGAAGCCATAGCAGAACTCCAGACAATACACGATGGATAAGTATCAACAGAGAGAACAAACTTAGACCTTCTAAAAGCATTTTTGGCATCTGCAAAATGACCTTAAATAACTGCATTTTGATTTTTAAGCCAGACCAGCAACTCCTACGAAGTTGTCCAATACTAACGACATCAGTAGTATTATGTCTGGTTTACCCTACCTCATGATTTCTCTGTTTTACAAAATAAAACACTAGCAATTCCTTGATAAACACAGTATTTGAATAATCAGCTAATTGCCATGCAAACAAGCAAAAATAAAACAGTGATGTACGCTTCTATGTTCTGTAACAGAGAGCGCTATCTCATATAAGCGATTGAAAGAAAACTCAAAATCAAAACTTTTGATATTAAAATGAAAGCAACTGCCTTTTCCCTTTCAGGAGACTGAATGTGAACACAGACTTCTTAAAAAAAAATCAGCAGCAATTAACCTAAAAATGTCTGTTCAAAAAGGCTAGCTTGTACACGTGATTATGAGGAAATTAATTTCCTGAAATTTATAGCCACTCGTAAAACCTGTAGATGCACATCATGACTTAGATTAACTTCATTTTAAAGTGATATTGCACAGAACGAAGGAGTTGTAGTTTCCCTAATATCTTTTGGGCTTGGTGCTTAGCGTTAAATAGGTTTTATGAACAGAAAGAATAGCCCACTAATTTAATCTCTAGTCACTCACCTCATCTTTGGTGACTGTTTAATATAAAATGAATTAGTAACATTATTAAAAACATCAAATGACAAAGAAGTGGACCCACATGTGTTTTAATTTCCCCTTCTAGCTGCAAATGATGGCTGTTACCCAATGACTGGCTCTCTCTAAACTGACATCTATTATTCATACATGCTCCCCCTCAAAAACATACTGCTTTAATTTACGCTGAAAACTCTGATCAACTTCCCACAAGGTTTGATGGTGCTTGTGAACTATTCAAAGCACAAATATCAATCGAGACAGTCTCACCTACTCCTACAACTCACCCTCTTGTCTGTAGTGAATGCTAGTTCAGAATAATGTGAAATAATACACATTTCTTTTCAAATATACATTTAAGACAAGTTTCTCTCAATTTTTTTCCCCTGCTGGATCTAGTTCTGTATCCAGCCCTCATGTACTCATCAAGCAAACCTTAGACAGTAAACATCTGTAAAACCTTACTGACATAACAAAGAATACAGGAACTTGGCAGCTTTTTTGGAGCATATATCGTTTCTACTTAACCTTTCAATTAGCACTTACACTTCAAGGGCATGACATGCCATGAAATCTGCTCAGTTTCCAAGTGCCTGCAATGACAGCTTGAACTTCAGTGCTTGGCAATCCTAGGTGAGAACTTCTGATAAAAGCATCTGGGACTTTTGCTGCTGATTTCAACATGATCAAGATTTCATCCTAACACTTGCTGGCTAACATGATTTAAAAGGTGGGAAGTATTATGAAAATGATGAGCTACCATGTTGTTCAGCAAGTTACCTTGCTCCAAGGTCACCACTGAAATTTCTCACCTGGAGCTAGATAAAGGGTCTATCATAGAATATCCCGAGTTGGAAGGAACTCACAAGGATCAGCGAGTCCAACTCCTGGCACCACACAGGTCCACCAAAAAATTCAGACCATATAACTAAGAGCACAGTCTAAACACTTGTTAAACTCTGACAGACTTGCCTATCTTATCCCAGGTCAGTGACGGAGTCCCTTTTTTTCCACTGGCAGTTTTCCTGTGAGCACACACTAGCCAAACAACAGCCAAGAAAGCCTGCTGCCAAAGGCACAGGTCACGAACACACTCAGGTACTGTTCTTTAGCTTTGCTGTGCCCATGACGACTGTGAGTGTCTGTTAAGGAGGACCAGAGTAAGTACTAACTGGTTGATTCAATCACCCTGTGATTTAAGGCAAGTCCCTTAGAGCCTGTATCTTCATGCCCACATCAGAATGCCTGTAGTGCTTGGCACCGTATATGCATAGATGATTCAAGCCTTTGGAAGCTTGCAATCTGGAAATACGAGACAGTTGGCAAGAAGGGAAAGAGCCACAGAGCAGTAAAGGCTGCACAATACCTCAGTGCAGATGTGCAAAGACAACAGAACTGATGCCAGGCTCCACAGATACTGATTTTCAGGCTAGGCCAGAGCCTTTCAGCAGTCTGTCAAAGGCATGGTCCCACTGCCACGAAAGACCATTGCTTTAATTTCCTTACTTCAGGAATTTAAGAAATACTAGCCTTTATACACAAGTGCTATTAATAAGCTGGGAAAACAAAACCCTGAGAGATAATTCTTGAAGCCTTTCTGAATCCTTTAAGGGGAAAATGCATAACGATCTATAAGAGCAAGAACCTCTCAGATTAATGAGAAGCCTCTGTCTCTAATACGGAAAGGCATTTCAGCAGGATCACACTGGTTGGTGTTCAACAAAATATAATGCGTACTGTACGGCAAGCCTGGCAATTATTATATTCCCATTCAAGAACAAATGACAATATATAGTAACATAATTTAATAATAATTTCAATTAAAAAAAAAATCTTAGCTTATGCAATCCCCAACCTTTTCCTAAATGGGTATGATTACCTGACGCACTGTTTGATTATTTATATTGGAAGTTCCAAGCATTTTCAGCATCTACAGACATGACATGATGAGACTGATCTTGTCTGAGCACCCCAGCAGCTCAGTGACAATGGCAGAGGATGTCGTTATTTTAAGAATGCCAGGTATTATCCCATTATCCCATTTTTCCCTGCTTCTGGCCACTAACCTGGTGTGCTGACCGGCCTCAGCATACAGCCACAAAGCACTAGGTCCTGTCTGTACAGAACAGAGCTGACTGATGACACCAGAGTGAGACCTAGAGCTTGGCAGGGGCCAATACACACCCAGATGCCATGCCGCCAGCTGCAGTTCAGCAGCACTGCTCTTTCATAGGCCTACCAGCAGAAGACTGTAGGAGCATATACCCCCTCCCCCCAGCCTATGGCAGATGCTGGGCACAGACAGGTTGAAGATCAGAGGAAAAATCTTATCCCAGGTCTTTCAGCCCCACGTGTATCAATTAGAGTTGCTTGTGATGGATATGGCCACTTCAGTAAGCTTCCATTTAATAATGAAGAAAAAATTTAAAATTCTGCATTTCTGTGGGTAAAGATCCATGTTGTTTCAGTGTTATTGGTAACTTCATACTTAACTAGCTATACTAAACATTCCATGAAATTTTATTAAGATTCACCACTTGGACAGAATATGCAACATTTGCCATCCTAATAAACTGCACAGTCTAGACGGGAGTCTTCTAATAATCCTTGCCTTGTCAGTCCAAACCCTTCACAGCACTCCCATTCAGCACTCGGTATGGCATTCATGCTGACGGTACAGTGAAAGTATTAGTGAAGACCGATGAGGATGATCTTGTGACTGAAGGGCACGTTTTGATACAAACTGAGCCTAAGTCCACTGAAGACCACAGAGATTGAGTCTTAAGAATTTTCTTAATAGACTTCAAAATCAGATGCAGTTTGTCTCAGATTTGCCACTAATTACCTTTGGCATTGATAGCTGACCACAAGTCAAGTCACTCCATGCTACCAGAAAACCTTGATTATCTAACAGTAAGCTTGGGCAGAGACACTTCTGTTGTTTATTTATGGTGCACTTTTCAAAATTACATCCAATGTTCAGAAAAAATCTACTAACAAAGTATTTTGGTGCCTCAAATGCCAAATTCTACTTCTCTATCTCTTTGGAGTCACATAGAGCTGATGTATTTCCATGCAAGTTCTTGGAGGTTCGATGAGCCTCTAAAACACATTGGAAAAGCAGACCTGGCATAAATGTTGAAGCAGCTACTCTTTCTTGAGTAAAACATAAGCAAAGAATGTATGGCTATGGAAGCAGGTGCCTCAACCCCTTCTTTTTTACATGAAAATAATAATAATAATAATAATAAAGTACAGATTATGGCACTCTTCTAAAATTTGGCAGTCACAAGCACTTTCCGTGTTTCTAACAGTCAGATCACCACCAGCAAAAGGTTAACATGAACTGAGGACAACTACTCCAAAACCAGTAACAACAGTGAATAGTTCCACATGGAGTAAAATAAGAGATTCTCTGGACAAAATGTACAGGGAATGGATCAAGGCCTGGAGCAGTCGAACTGATTGGCAGAAGCTGCATTGGTCTGTGTACTCTTTATCTGTGGTAGTTCTAATGGAAGCTGTATAATCAAACAAAATGCATGCTTAAACCAGCCTGGGGGAAAAAGAATCAAACAAAAACAAAATAAAGCAACAAAAAAAAAAAAAAAACACGCTACAAAGCAAATAACCAAAAATGACACCCAGATCAGCCTGAGTGCTTACCAGCAGCACTCCAGTGACACTACCAGCTTTCCAGCACAGCCACGAGCACGCTGACAACAGTCACGCTCCTGAAGTCAGCATTTCACCAGGAAGGCCCACTGCCACTAGGTGGGCTTTCGTCAGAGTAAGCTTGATGTTTGTTGCACTCGCCCTGAGGCAAACTGAGCAGCCCAGCCAACCAAGGTGCCAGCAAGAATTCAAAATGTGCCTCATGCAACCGAGAGAAGTCTCAGTGTCTACTTTAACTGTGGGCACCTGCTACTGAGCTAACTACAAGTGTAAGCCCTCAAAGCTCAGCACTGCAGCTCCTGTCACTGTGTGCAACTCCCTCTGCCCCAGCAGGAGGGAGGGTCAAATGCGGGACAGAAGCCATGTGGCATTTACACCTAACACAGACATGAAAGAGGAAGATTCTTTGAACTAGAGATGATTACCTTGGACAGCTATCTGAAGATACTCTGGACTTAGACTAATGATAAAATAAATATATATACATATATTCTTTCTCTTGGATTCTAATTGCCCTTCAAAGCTTATGACCGACAGAACGTGCTTCATTCAGTCCAGGTTCTCCGTGGCTGAACTGGCTCTGAAGGGGTCACCTGGAGCACCTTCCAAAGCCAGGTCCTCAGACTGCTGCTACTTTTCACCCTGTACTTGCCAAAGCAGTTACATGACCGAGACAAATATTGCATGAGCTCTGGGCTCTATCAGTAAGCCAGCCTTCAACTAACAAGTAGGCTACCTATACCAACAGGCAACTTTATCTTCACTTATGTTGTATTCCTTTTTTTCCATAAAAAGTACACCTACAGAAAACAGAACACCGTAATAATATAAAATCATTGGTCTTCAGTATGGTAAAAGCTTTAATGGCAGGCACTCCTGAAAGATTTGGAGAACTAGCATGGTTTTTGCTTGCATGGTTTACTGTTCCATATTTCAGCCTGACAGAGATAAGTAAACAGAAAAGATGGTAAAGGTGAACTGAAAGCTCAGAGGAAAGTTAACTTCAGTTTTTCTTTTGATGAGACTGACACCCAGGAAGAAGGAAATTTAAATACCCTTTCTCAAAAGTTGTATCTGTAACCTGCTTCAAGCATACAGTATCAATGGGAATGGGACTATTTGCAAGATTAGAGACTCTTTTGGCATTAGGTCTTCCTATGCCTTGACTTCTGTGTCAAGTGAGCTGTGCCCCACAACTAATTCTGAGCCCTTGTGACATGCTTTTTTTTTTAAAAAAAAAAAAAAAAAAGAAAAAGAAAAAGAAAAAAGAGTAAATCCTCATTGCTATCGTTGATCACAAACAGTATCAGCAGTTCAAGGATATGTTACACACCTGCCATTTTCTATGAAACACAAGCTAAAAGAGTTCACACTCTTTGTATTTGGTAGCATTCAGTATAGCACATCATATGTAATCACAATGAATCATTCCAAATAAAATCAGTAACTACGTTGTTAAAACAAAAGAAATGCGAACATCTTTCAGGATGAACTTGTTATTCACAATGCTGAGGAGGCATCAGAACAACCAGAATATTCAAGTCACAAAAACTACAGAAAAATCTTGAGCTCCCTTTTTGTTCAATTTTGTTAAAAACGTTTTTTCTTAGTTACTGAAGCTTTGGGCTCAGTCTGGCTTCTCTCAGCTGTCCCCAGTAAAATATAAAAAAACCTGGCTGCTTCAGATTTATAGCTTTATCTAAGCTGAATGAAGTAGACATGTCCTATCTGGACAGCAAATGCCAAATTATGTGCAGTCTCAGATAGCTATGGGGGGATATACGGTGGGCTCAAGACAAGCACGCACCACAAGCAGAGATCCCTGAGATCACTGGGACAGCTGCACTCACTCTCCTGCTATGCTTCTGAGTTTCTCCAATGTGAACAGCTAGCGGGGCCTTTATCCAAACCATCTGTATGAAGAGCAAGTTTGTGTTCAAATACAGGCAGTGACGTGCACTTTCACCCTGAGTATGTTGAGGCTACAGCAGCAGCATTCACTGACCATACCACGCTCCAGCCACTCCACCGCCACTCGTGTACGCTGAGGAAAGGGACCTGCAGGAGGTAACGCCTGGCTGGATACTCACTGGTGTTGAACAGCCACAGAGGTCTCTGGGGGGACTGAGAACCCTCTGCTGCTCATAAAGATAATTTCAGGGTTGAGCTGCAGCAGCAAAACTGCATTTGATCAGTCTAAACCCTGCATTAGCAATTCCATGTACCACAGGTACCAAAGAAAAGCTGTAAACTATGTATCAGTGACATTTTCAGTGTTCTGCAGTTTGAGTCATCAGTTATTTCCCCTCTCCCTTGTTTATTGCCTCAATAACCCATGAAGGAAGGGTGAAAGGCCAACCAATGAAAATACTGAATATTAAAAAGGTTAAAGGATACGATTATAAGTGAATTAAAAGTTTACAGTTTTGCCACTGACTGTGCTGGGGATATAAATGATGTTGTCTTGTTCTCATGACAACGGAGAGAAAGTGGGACAAATAAACCTGTTCTTGTGCAAAGACTAATGGAAATCAAGTGCTGTAAATTTAACTCTTTCTGTTTGCAATCTGCAGGCTGTGCACCTCCTGAGATATATCAAATGTACAGTTGGGGTGAGAGGCTTAAATAGCCTTTAGTGACACTTCAGATCACTGATCTTCATGCTGATTGCAGTTATTATATGTATAAATTGAATTTTGAATGTTACTGGTATCTGAATGTCAGATCATCTATCCACTACAGTTAAAGAGCCTTGAAAACCCATCTTTCTTATGCAATAGATAATGCGTTCCCATTTGTCTTTCTGATCATTTTGTTTTTGAGGGTGGCACAGACAAGGTGCTTTAGGTATAGAGCTCAAAAGGCATTCTAAATCTAAAATGACTGACCCTCGTTGAAGCAGAAAGCCTGCAGAAGTGCTCACTACAAGGACCCAGAATACTCAGGACTGTTATTATTATTGTTAATCACTTCCCAAGAAAGTATGTTTAAGTGAATAATCTCAATTACTCCCTAAAAATTCAGCCTTAGAAATCTTAGCTGCTGAAGATAGAAAAAGCAGTTAACTGATGTAATACAATTACTTGTATTTTAAGTAATAATGATATACCAAAATAGATGAAAAATGGTAAACAACTAATCTCAGATTTTAGTAAAGTACTTGAAAGACATACGACATTTTGACCAAACTAACTCTATTCGGTGCCATTTTAAATGGATTACAGATAATGAAAAGAATTCAAGAATTGGTTTTCATTGAGAAATCATATTGGACTATGAGCGCTATTATGATCAATTCACGCTAATCCATGTGTTTTATTCCATCACAATCCACTGAAAGCAAGTGGCAGATAGTGGAAGAGATGCAAGAAAAAAATCCTGAGCAGATGTTCAAAACAATTTGATTTATTTAGAATGATAGACCCAATAAAGATATTAATTTAGAACACAAAGTATTTTACCTCTAAACTGTATTTTAACCCTGCTTTGTATTTGACACTACAGGAGATACTGAGAAAGGGCTCAACGTACTGGAGAGGTGTAAGCTGATTCTGAAAGTAAAGAATCCTGAAGAGTGAATAGCAGTTGAGTGTTACTGCCCCAAAATGCTACCAGAGGCCCAGTATGACCATAGGTATATAAAGGAGTAGCAGAATCAAACCAGCAGATTTTTAGGTTCATCTGTAGCAGAGCTCAAACAGCTGACAAAATGCCACATCCACTTCTCATGTCCACATTTTCAAAACAGACTTTTATAATAAGTGAAAAGATTTCAGAAAATAAAACTTCACTCTGGTTGGGGAAAAACCTTTGGAAAATGAATTCATTCTAAAAAGGTAGAGAGAGAGATCAGCCTGGGGGAGAAAACACCTAGTACTAAGAACTCTAATGTGGTCGAGGAAGACAATTATACACAGGAGGAAGTTATACCTGACAAATTCAAACTTTCCTTCAACAGTTAGAGTCATTAACAGGTTAAAAAAAAAGAAAAAGAAAAAAAAAAAGGAACAAAAAAGAGAAAACCTCACTAGATTCATGTCTTCTCATCAGGAGACTGTGTTAGTTTTGGCAGAAGTGGGGCAGGGGAGAGACAAAGCACAGTCTCAACATGAATAGAAAATGTATTATAATCAGCATGTCATAAGTTTCAAGAGCCTACTCTGGTTTTCAACTTGATAAATGATAAAATTCATTCAGTGAACACAAGGGTTATATAGGGGATCTTAACCACACTTTTATTTATGTTTAAATGAAGCCCAAATATTTTGTCAAGCAACAGCACGGATTCCACACAACCACATCACACCCTTAAAGCTACAAAGCAATGAGCAGAGGTAAGCCATATTTTTGTCCCTGACAAAATGTTTTTAATGAAGTTAATATATTTCACAAGAGGAACAGTTTTCTCTCCACTGGGAACAACTTTCAAATCCTATAATCTCTCAAGAAGAGAAAAACAAAGGATTTGGAAGTGTAGCTAATATACCTCACATTGCCAAAGTGTGCAAGCTAGCCCTTGTCTGGTACCACCTTTTATGAGCTACCACGGAGGATGCAAATTAAGAGGGCTGACCGGGCTGAGTTTTTTTTTTTTTTTTTTTTTAACCGTACCTTTTTCTCCAGATACATATTGCCAGGTGGGGCAGCATGCTGCTGTTTCAGAAGCCAAGAGAGACAGTTCCACATCAAGTTCTCACCTCTCCACCAGAAGCTAAACTACGAGATGCACGCTGACTCTTGCCACACAAACAGTTCTCATATTCAAAGCAAATGACTGCCAGCAGCAGATGAAAAGTCAATGAAAAGTATTTAAGAAGATTCAAGCTAATTTAGTCAAACATTAGGAAAAGGTCTGAAAACCTAGAGTGCATAACCAAAATAATAAGACTTCTTTCTGTAACCATCAAGCTTCTATATCTGAAGCAATTACAACTGTCAGTAGTCTTCTGGCTCTTACATAACCCCCTCCATGCCCATGCCACTAAACCACTTGGTCAAGCCATGTTTCATCCTCAAAAACCTGAAAAGACAAAATTTTTGTTACATATTGAACAGCAACGAACAGCAGCTCTGTGCCTGTGAACTCCTGTGGGAGACACCATGGCCACTTATGGAGGGGCCTCTTGGTTTGCAGAAGGGAGCCTCAGCTGCTCAAGGGAAAAGTGTCTCCTTGGGAGAACAAATACACGCTGCTTACGGACTCACTATGGTATATAGATATAAAACAGTCCACACCAGAGTTTCCAAATGCTGTCACAATGTTCCACGATGTTTTCAAACACCTCCCACAGATCAATGCAGACTTGGGTCCTGCCAGCTGCATGGGGTATCACTCACCCTCAACAAAATGGCTGCCACCACACAAAATGGCTGCCAGTCCCAGAGCAATTTTAAGCTCCAACATGAAAATCCACTTTTCAATATGAACCTGAGTGGCAGAACAATGACAACTGCTTATTACAGAGTAGTCATTTTAGTGGATTTGGCATGCTACTTAAAGAGGACTTCTTAGAAAACAAGATGAGATGTATCTTAACTCATAGTTCTGAGGAGATATGATAATGTACTTTGGAAAGTAACCCAGTGAAACTCCTGAAAATTATTGTGCTGTCTCTACAGCTCACACTGTAACACTGTACTAGATATAAAGTTTATATTACAGAAAAATTATGAGAGGTATGAAAGTAAGAATTTCATTAAAATATCACCAAAACAGCAAACACCCTAAATGAATAAACAGACATAAACAGAAAATTCCATGGATTTTGCTGCCAGTCTAGGACAAAAGAGCCATCACAGATCTTAGTTGTTTTTGTTTGTTTGTTTGTTTGTTTTTTCTTCTAACAAGATCTTTATAAAGAATGCTGTTGATACAAAAGTCATAGCTGCAAACATTTTCTTTAAGTTGCTGAAGTGCTTGATGCACTTTGCTTCTCAGAAAGTGAAAATGGTTTAATAAAAGGAGAAAGTAAAGCAAAGGAATATTTTCAAAGAAAAATGTTCCCAGCACATGATACTAAATAATAATAATAATAATAAAAAAATCCGTGCTTGTTGTTTGTTTGTTTTCCCAAAGCATTGAAAGCACTCTTCTGCATTAGAGCCTTTTGACAGAACAAGAAAGAAGAGCTGCAAGCCAGGGCATTTGTTTTTGCTTGGAGTAATCAGACAAACATATCACCCTGGTGCCTTTTCTGCGAAAGTGAGCATATCCACTTAGTGTTCCATGCAGTGCTAACTGGCCAGCACAGTGCACAGCTGCAGAAAGAAGCAGATACCCACAGACTACCCTCACTTGTGGGGGCTACATTATCCACTGGAATGAAGAAATAATGGCATGGCTTTGTCTGTTCCCCCTCTTCTACATCCCTAATGGCTTCCTTTGTCACATCACACTGGAAAGAGTAGAGGGAGAGGTAATTTCCATTGAAATTCCTACATCACTATTTCTTGAAATCAGGAACAGCACGATAGTATCAATTTTAATCCAAAGTACACTTTTTTCCCCTTTGAATTTAAGTAGGAGATGGCAGGGACTTCTCAGCTGCAAGCAACTGAGATACAAACTTAATTTTAGGCATAGTTTTATGCTTAAGAAAATGAAATAGGAATAATACTTGGGCATTTCTGTTCAATCAGCAAGTAGCTGAGATGAGAGTTTTCAGTAGGATGAATAAACACATTGGCCCAGATAATAACTGTAATTTAAGGCCCAGCACACTGATATTAATAAAGCCCATCACAGAGAGGTGGGAATTTAGAAATACTCCACAAAGCTCTCTCCTCATCCACAAGTCCATCCAAGATCTACTACTGTCCTTCAGACTCTCTTTTAAAACAGCAAGTATCTCATCATATAAGGCCCCCAGTCATAACTAGCGGTGATGGACAGAAGTCTCTAAGGAGTCTAAATGAGACGACCTAGTGACGGCAAGCTCAGCAGGCAGGATCTATATATAGATTTTCAGGGCAGAAGCAGGCCTGCTTTGTTTAGAGGCATGTAGTTGTGTAAAAGGCCTTAAATGCTTATAGCTGAATTCCAAAAGCATAGAAAAGGTGCAGGTTTTATAGTGGCTAAGAAGAAAGCTTTCAAGTGTAAAATCACAAGATCACAAGTTTTCTTTAGATATGTCACTGGCACAGCACCTGCTCCTAAAACAAGTGCTTGCTTTCATAACCAATTGTTTGGTATGCTGTAACACTGATAGATGAGCACTTATCATCAGCATTTTAAACTGTTCATTATGGGCGGCTGTCCCATTCTGTGCTGCACTGTGTCATTTTAATTAAGATTGTCCTGCTGCTCTGTCAAGCATATTAAAACACCAGCTATGCGTTTTTCCACTTACTCTTCACCTAAAGTTATATCATGCACACAACACATACGCAGACACAACCTACGGTTTTTGGGTGATGTAAGGGAAGATAACATCTAGTGGATAGTTCATTTCTGAAAGAGTAGATAATTCTCATGTGAAAAATAGATACCAAGTCTTTCTTTAGCAACGAAGAAAACACATTAAAGTTGACAAAGGTCAGCTGTTGGTGTATATAAGTGAATGCTTTTTTATTGTTGTTGTTTTCCTCCTTCCCGTTCATTCTGACTTAGGAATCCAAAGGCTCTGCCTGAGAGGGGATATAAAGTATTGTTTGAGAACAGTGATTATTGTTAAACACATGCAATAGATTTTTACTTCAATCCTAAAACATTATCCTGCGCATCTGGAATTACATAAACCACAAACAGTGAAGAGATCATCTAAGAAACCATTAATAACTATGGGCTAGGAAGGAACTTTCCAAAGGTCAAGATGTAAGCTGTGCTTCTGTAAATCTTGCCCCTTTTTATTCAAACATTAGCATGTTGTCTGCTATTTCCAGTAGCTGATTCAAACCAAACCAAGAATAGCTTTTAGCTCTTGTTGGCAGTATACCTTGAGAATCCCTGCTCTTACCAAAATATCAGACTGAGAAGTTCCCCTTTCCCAGCATCTTTTTGTGGTGAAATCAAGAAGCGTTTGCAAGCCTGAAACACAATACAGCATTTCCTATTCTGACAAATGTTATTAAATAGTGCTTCGAAAGACCACTTAAAAAACCCTTAACAAGTGTTATCACTGTCAGAATAGAGAAAAAGGTGAACTGGAAGGAACACCGTAGAAGATATTTTATACAGCACAGTCGATATTAATCTGCAGCTAAATTTCTGAACACAGAACACTTGGGACTCTGGATTCTTTTTCACGGTTTTCTTTAAAAATTAAGAATCTGAAACGTGATTACTTCACAGGCACGTGTCCATCACTGCATATTGGATTCCTAAGTCAGAATGAACGGGAAGGAGAAAAACAACAACAATAAATATGACTTATTGATCATAGATCTGTAGGCAGCCCTACAGGAAAATGAGCATGTGTAGTCACTTCAGGCATGATTCCAGATAGTAGTCGCCTGGTATGAACGTCCCACAAGGACAGCAGTCTACTGCTGCTTTGGAGGGTTGCCTTCAGACTGGTGTGCTCTGGACTGCCTAGCTGGGAAGTCAGCATGGGCCACACCCAGCCTTAGGAGCTGCCCTTTCATCACTGCACAGCACCAGACATCTGCATTGCCAGTGAGCAGGGAGCACATTCCAGGTTTGTGTTGCTTCTTGGCAAAACTGGCAGGTTCACACAAAGCCACACTTCAGCCACTTCCAGTGCCGATGCCCAATCACTGAAGTTAGCCAAGCTGCTGCTGTAAATGAGTGAAGATTCTAGCACTGAGGTACTGATACTCACTTGCTAGGTAGCTTGTTCTATTTACAAAATTGAGTAAGCTACCTACCACAAAGCCACTCTCATTCCACCTTGAATGTGTTGATGTACAGAGTTAGTATGGAATAAATTCACGTTCTGGCTCACAAATTGGATGTTTGTACACAGAGGCACAATACCTCATCAGGAGTTGTATTTACTACCCACATTGTATGGAAGGTCAAAGGCAGAGCAAATCATTCAATGTGGTATATAAAACAGTTTTATTGCATACAGACCCATTATTTGCCTCACATCTTGTAGCTTCCCTGTTGTGGATTTTATCCCCTTCTGTGTACTCCACTTCTCACCATGATTTTTTACAGCTTCTGTGATACCCAACATAGAGGAAACGATTAAATATTAATAACTGAGCTTATCACATAAATGCCCTTTTAAAAACTCTCCTGTGTTACACCATTACAATGCATGTAAACTGTTGGAACAGTGAGGTATACCTGTGTATCACCAGGCTCTTTCCTTCCTGTGTGCTGAAATTTTCAGGAGAAGAAATATTAAAATAGCAATGAAGTACATATGGTTTCCTTTCAGCCTGGGGGTATTTCTGACTAACTCCAGCAGCCTGCACGTAGAAACATCCACTGCAAAAGCAAGTTCATCAATATTACAGAATCACAGAATCACAGAATAGTCTAGGTTGGAAGAGACCTCCAAGATCACCGAGTCCAACCTCTGACCTAACACTAACAAGTCCTCCACTAAACCATATCCCTAAGCTCTACATCTAAACGTCTTTTAAAGACCTCCAGGGATGGTGACTCCACCACTTCCCTGGGCAGCCTATTCCAGTGACCAACAACCCGTTCAGTAAAGAAGTTCTTCCTAATATCCAACCTAAACCTCCCCTGGCACAACTTTAGCCCATTCCCCCTCGTCCTGTCACCAGGCATGTGGGAGAACAGACCAACCCCCCACCTTGCTACAGCCTCCCTTCAGGTACCTGTAGAGTGCAATAAGGTTGTCCCTGAGCCTCCTCTTCTCCAGGCTAAACAGTCCCAGCTCCCTCAGCCGCTCCTCGTAAGCCTTGTTCTCCAGACCCCTCACCAGCTTCATAGCCCTTCTCTGGACTCACTCGAGCACCTCCATGTCCTTCTTGTAGCGAGGGGCCCAAAACTGAACGCAGTACTCGAGGTGCGGTCTCACCAGAGCCGAGTACAGGGGGACAATCACTTCCCTGGCCCTGCTGGCCACGCTGTTTCTTATGCAAGCCAGGATGTTGCTGGCCTTCTTGGCCGCCTGAGCACACTGCTGGCTCATATTCAGCCGACTGTCAACCACTACTCCCAGGTCCTTCTCTGCCAGGCAGCTTTCTAACCACACATCTCCCAGCCTGTAGCTCTGTTTGGGGTTGTTGTGCCCCAGGTGCAGGACCCGGCACTTGGCCTTGTTGAACTTCATGCAGTTGACCCCAGCCCATCGGTCCAGCCTCTCCAGATCCTCCTGCAGAGCCTTCCTACCCTCGAGCAGATCGACACACGCACCTAACTTGGTGTCGTCTGCAAACTTGCTGAGGGTGCACTCGATCCCCTCGTCCAGATCATCGATGACTCTGAAGTCAGGTAGCTGCAGCTACTAAAACTCAACCACAAAAATATTCAGGGCAAATTCTGTGGAAACATAAGTCTACAAGAAATGAAAATTTAAAAAGAGATAGGACAGATTACACCATTAATTGAAAATATTTTTATGATAGTCTTTAATTGGTAAAGCTCTGTACACTAGGCATCAATCTGGGTTTAATTTCTAGTTTTAGAGCCAGTTTGCTTGTGTGACACAAAAAAAGAGACCTTTATGTGAAGCTACTGAAGTTTCACACACATACACTGCAGAGCATGCTATATAAGACCCTATAAAAAGAATAAATCTAGCCTGATGGATTTGTAGAAGCTTGCAGGATAACCTATCTAACTAAACACAAGAACTACTGTATGGATCATCTAACAAATCATCAGTTGTTAGTTTTTTTTTGGTACAAAATTCAAGGATTTTGCAGTCTTGGGTAAACATCTTCTTTAAATATATAAACCTTGTGGAAGTTCTCTAATATACTTTTGTTTGATACATTAACAGCAAATCAAAACGTTTTGTGGTGTATATTTCACTAACTTTAATTTTAGTTCACACAGAAAACTTCTCAACATACTACATCCTATTCGTGCAGCTCACTCGAAGAAGTATTTTAATGATCTATATATTAACAAATGATACAAAATGAAAATGATGCTCACCAGCAGGCCCATTGTAAAATTTACTTCACTGAACATTATATCAAAATCAAATAGATCAATACTTTTGAAAGGTATACAATTAATATACTCGGAAACCTTATCTGAGAGTTCCTAGAAAGCTGATGGATACGTACCATGAGATTTTACAAGGATATCATAAACTAAAATAACATGACCATATCTGTGGCATATTCTGGCACTATGGATTGGCCCCTTGCTCTTCTGTAGCAAGAAAGGACAGAGGCTAAAAGGAAAACAAACAAAAAAAAAAAGTTGCACGTTGTAAACCTGACTTAATGAAAGTTCTTATTTGTCGTAATCTGGACTACAAACCAGAGTTGTAAACAAAAGCATGCATTGCAGCAAACAGTAGACATTTATTTTGCAATTTATGCATGTACCTAGGACTGACTTTTCCACAACCCATGTAAAGCAGTGATTTAGAAAGAAAGTTGATTTTCTAAAAACAGTATTTTAGAGCTGAAGATGTCAAGCTGAATTCTGGGAAGCTGGCTGTGTGGTTAGGTATTAGCTTTCTGCATTTGTATTTTAAATCCACTTTTTACATATTAATTTTAGTACTTTGTTAAGAATTTGCTAAAAGCAACTGAATGCAACGAATTCTCACTGTTCCTGCTGTGATTATCTACAATATCACAGAGGATTTTAAGATATCTTAATTAAAAAGTACAAGTCAAGGTTTTGAGTACATTTCTAATATGTCTTCAGACTAGGGCAAAACAACACTAGCAAATTCAGAGATATAAGGTATTCTGCAAATACATTAAATGTATGCTTAAGGCTCCAACCACTGGAATCATGTGGTGACATTTTGAACATTACAGCCCCTAGCTCTTGCACATCAGAAAGAAAAAATAAAAATAAACACCTTGAGAAGGTGAACAAAATCCAATTAGTGTGATTTTTACATGGTTTCAAAAACTCTGGAAAAATAAATAGTGCTGCATACAGGAGATGATCCAATCCCTTCCCTGTTACAAGGACAGGGCTGTCAGGCACCATTGTGGGGATTTCCCTTGTGCAAAGAGGATTAGTAAAAATGGAGTCTACTTCTGCACCCATTGTTTTACTTCAAGTTACCCGTCCAGGGAAGTGTAGCTCATCAGTTGCAAAGATCCCATCAGGCTTATCCCATACAGGCATCAGCAAGCCCATAGCAGATGAGTGCACTATGAAAACACATGGAAGCAAGCAAGGATGGAGGCTTTTAATGCCTTAGGTGTTATCACTGGAGACTCAAGACACTAGAAGAGAAATTTCAATAACACGGAAAGCCACTGCAGCTTTGCAGAAAGGTCACGGAGACTAACCTAAGCAATGACTTCAGCAGAAGTGGTACTTTCACACATCCACCTTTCACCTTGAAAAGTGTATTTTTTCTGGTGACCAGTCAATGGAGTTTCTTTCAGGATTGATATTTTTTTCCCAGCAAGTATTTGGGTCTGGCAACAAACATAAAGGACTAGAAAAAGAGAGACGTATAGTGTTTGGTTTTTTGTTTGTTTGTTTTTAATTTATTTTTTGCCCCTTTATCTGGGAGCCATAAATATACAGTTGGCTTTGAAAGACCCTGTACTGTACCTCTGACCACTCAGCATATAATAGGCAATGCCAGGCTCTCCAGGTTTACTGTAAAACACCCATTGTTACTAGCACACTGCTCATTTGTTCTAAGAATAACAGTACAGGACTAAATCTTAGGTCTCCAACACAGCCTAAAAAATGAGGGTGAGAATGTAAAATATATTACTGTACTGGGAAGAAGGGAGAGAATAGATTACAGTACAAAAACACTAAATTATAATGACATTTGCACACATGCAATAAAAAAATAAAAAATAAAAAAAAGGAAAGGAAAGAATATTGTATATACTCATGGTATAAAGTCCCCCTATCCCCCAGAGCATCACAGCAAGGGTACCACAGATAACGAGGCATCTTGATCAATGAGATGCTCTCAGCGTGCTGATTTATGCATTAATGAAATGTGTGCAGCAGTTCACTGAGCTGATAAAGGTTCCCACAGGGGACTAGGTCCAGGGGAAAACAAATGATCAAAATGAACAAAAGTGATTAGAGGGAGGAAAAAAAAAAAAAAAAAAAAAGACAGAAATGCAGCTAGGGGAGAAGTCAGAGCCAACAGAGCCAGACCATCCCTTTCATCTCTGGGTATCCTTCCTCTATGCAAACTCGTAAGGGGATAGCAAAGTAAATGTCCCAACAAACAGACTTCACACTGTACATAGAAGAGTGGCCTTAGAATTCACCCAGCTTAAGTCCCTTTATTTTAACAGCATCCTGCGCAGTGGATACTACTTCAGTATCAGAAAACACTCCTCCTAGCAATTACTGAGACAACATCAAAAGCTTGTCTCTAGCTTTAGAAACTATGTTTGTTGAGTGCGTGCTTAGCAGTAATGCTACTTGGGAAGAAGACGGACTAGACTGAAGGGCTAATACATTCTCCACGACCTCTACCGATAGCATCACTCCAAGCCCCTGAAGGTAGAAAGCTGCTGTGCAGACCCTTAAGCTCAGTCCAGCAACAAGCACACCGTTCCTAAGACCCTAGTAACTACAGCTCCCAGACCGCTCCATGTTCCGTGCCGCATGGCTTCAGTCTGTTTTCTGTTCACACTCCTCCAAGAAGAAAGTCTTACCACCTCCACCAACTTCTGGTGAGAAAAGCAGCAAAGCAGATGATGGTTCAATTGGCAGCACATATTCTGGATCCATTATAACATAAATACATTTGTGCTGCATGTGAGGGAATCATGTTGCTGCATATGGAAGGTGGGTTGCTTTGGGAAAAAGAAATAGTACTGAGGTAGAACAGGATTTGGCATTAAGAGATTTCATGGTTTCTCACAAGGGTCAAGGTCAGCAATTCCGATCACCGTCTACATTCCAGCTAGGTTTCTGCTTAATTTCATCATTTAGCTACTGCCTGTGACAAGAAGGCAACTGTGCTATGAAATAACATCATTTTACCGCAAGAACTGCTCCAGCAGTGACTGGGCTAAAGATATACTGAAATAGTTTGTAAAAAGCACACAGCAATGAAAAGCTCTTCAGAAGCAAATGACCTTATTATACAATGGACTTGTTTCTGAATATCAAGGTGCCCTGAGTCTGTGCACTACCCTGCAGTGAAAGGTAATGCTGATGTACCCACAGGCACACACAAATTGTATGTAACGCAGAATCATTTTCAGCAGAGCAAAAAGATAAATCTGCATGTGGAGGCTGCCGAAAGCAGTACAATTCATTTTACAATAAATAGGAGAGAAGAGCAATGTTCCCCATTTCTTCTTGATGAAGCATTTTACAGCACAATAGGTGTACACATTATGCATGGAATTGTGTGGCTTGTTTTCCCTTTTAGACAGCTGTGCTTTAAAATAAACGAACTGTATCACATATATAGAGATAAAACTCATTTCTGAGTTGCATCATGAATGAGTTTGTGTAGCTTCCCAAGTGAAAGAAATGGATCTGAGGAAAGTGGAAACCAGGGCTGTTGAAGTTATGAGGAAGGTACTTATTGGGACCAGCAAAGGAAGAATTTGCCCACAGCTCATCAAAAAGTCTTTCCCAACCAGAGTGAAAGCTAAAGCAGCAGCTCCATTAGTGCTTTATAGAGTTCACAAATCAATGTGAAATTCCATACGCTTTGCAGAGACACCTGCACCTATGTGCTTGGGAATATTTATGCACAGTTTTATGAAGTGTATAAGTATACAGAGAGAGATAAGGGTCCCTCCTCCCCACACAGATTTGCATGAAGTCAAACAAAATTGATGTGGTATTTATTTGGTAGGGAATGTAGGAGTATTCAAAGAGCCATGCCACTGAACTTGTCAGCTAAAATATTTCATTCCCTTATTGGAAATCATTATGCTCACTCTCTAGAAGTCTCCTTGTATTTTGAGTGGTTTGTGAAGCAAATGGAACTGCACCAATAAAACCATTCAGAATATAAAGCGCCATGGCAAAAATGTGACATATCGTGAGAACTAAGCATTGGTTGCAGGCTCCTTATTAGGTTAATTACTCTTTTAATTACTCTTCCACCAGTAGCTGTATTTGTTCTTTTCAAACTCTCTGAACACACACTTCTGTTATCATCTTCCTTCAATAATCAAACATGCAGAACTAACAATCTGGTGCAGTTGAGGGAAACTCATGACTTCCAGTATTTAAGTGTAGCTTTTGGGGACCACAGAAAGGGAAATTCCCTTTATTTTACTCTCACGGTTTCTCTGCTGTAAGTGTACACTTTTGTGTATATTTTGTCTTCTTCCAAAATAAATCCTACTTCAGTATCAGGGAGTTACATAAAATCAGCAAGGATGGCTAGTGAAATTTAGCTCAAACTCAGGGAATGGATGCATACCCTTACCTCCTACAGGGGAGCACATGATGAAAACAGATTTTTTGCTTTAAGTAAGGTCCTTCAGTGTTTCAAGCTGACTAGTTGTTACAAACCTACTAGTTGTTGCACGCAGGCCTGCTCGGATAAATGTCCCCTCAAATCGTACAAGTCACCCTCCCTCCATATGGCTTCAACAGATTCTTCTCCAAAAACTCTTCTAGGGTGGCTCTTACACAAGCACACTGATAGGGCTGTGCTGCTTCTTGGAGGGGACTGGATATATACAGCAGGAACATACCTGCTTCATCACAGACACTGACCCACATCGAGCTGATTGCTCAAAAGTGTTCACCATATCACGGAGTTAATAATCCATGAAATCAGGACGGCAAAGCTTGGGCTTTTCAACATACCCACCAAGCGGAAATTTGAACTAGGGTGGTTGGTGCCGTCTCTCTTCAATTCAGGCCTCAGGATCAGAAGAACTGCAGTGCAGTCAGTGCTGTGATCGTTTCCACACCCATTTGAAGCGTGCGGGTGTTCTGGCTGAGATAAGAGTGCAGCGGGGTTTAAATCAGAACAGAGCATGGTAATGACTAGTATTGCCACTTCAGACCACACAACCTTCGTTAATTTAATCATTACTGCAAGCAGTATCACATCTAAAATAAGTCACTTTAACGAGAAAAAAGTTTTCAAGTTCTATGTTTCCATTTCTTTTTAATAAAGCTCAAGCTTGCTAACAATATGCTGCAGCACAATGGAAAAATTCTCATTTATAAAATAATGTAAAATCTATCTGGCGTGTGGGAAGAAGATAAGGGTTGTTTATCAACAGGAATAAAATGATTGAAATTTGAAATAAGATGCTGGATATCCTTCATTTTCAGGCTGCACAGCTGCAATTAGCAATACAAAGAAGGTATTCACCATTTCAAAAATCTTAGCGCACTGATGCATCTTGCTAAAACTATCTGGAATGAAAGGCTCTGCCTCAGAATACAATTAATTTTAAACAGAGAAAATTTGAAATTCATCTAAAGTATTTATATTCTGCATATTATGCATCAATTTCAATGATGTATACGTTCTGAATACTCGCATGCGTGTATGTTTATACTTCCATGTGATAAGACTTAAGTCATTTTTATTTTCTATTAAATATCTATGCAGTTTACACCATTTTTTTTTTATCTCATTTAGTTCAGCACACATGGTCATATATAGATCTAGACACAAATACTATCTGAAGAGAGAATACAAAATAAAGCTTTTTTCCTTAACGTGCAAATTTAAAAACCTCTTTCTATAATTTATTTCATAATTCCCTTTCTAACACATTGCACTTACATTTGGTATCACTTCAGCTGAAGTACAATGTAAATTTCTCACCAAAAGACTTCATCTTCAGGAGAAATGTCTGTTTCCAGTCTTTGTATCTCCTATTTAGCATTTTTCAAATTAAATCTCTCCTAGATGAATCCAGTATATTGCTCAGCAGTTATTGAAATTTATGAACGTGTTTAAGCTTTTTCATACTGCTGTTAACCATTATGATTGCTTCCTTTAAATCTTTCATTTTATAGCTATCACTCCACCAGACTGTATTGGTGACATTCATGAATTTCTCAGATCACAACTGTGCCCATACTTAACATCTCAGACTGGAATTATGCCTTCAAAGCCGTTCCTTGCTTGAGTGCTTTGAACCCTGCTGCACTGAATCCCAAATATGCCATCAAAGTGTCCAAAGGCATGTGCTTGGGGAACTGTCACCATGGCCTGTAGGTCAGGCTGCCACCACTATTTCTGCTGGACAGAGAAGCCCGGTAGCAACTGCTCTCACCGAATACAGATGCAGCCAGCCACCGATGACGCACCAGCTCTGAGCCAAGGGAGAGGCGTTTTCTTTGCATGAGGAACAACATGGGGGAGAGGTGCCCAGGGAAGCGTGTAACTGTGAAGCAGAAAGCTCCAGCAAACAGACATCATCTTTCTCCAGGGAGTACGTAGGCAAGCTTGGCTGCTGACTCAAACCAGTCAGCACCAGCGCTCCAAAGCAGCGCACAACGCTTTTTTATTCCTTACCCTGGCACAGTGCTCTCTTCCCATAAATCATTACCTAATGCACAGAGTAAAATCATGAGATCAACGGTGGCCAACTTTGGGGCAAGTCTGTCTGCAGCTACCCTGCGGCACCAAGCGGAGCAATAAGCAGCAAGCTCTGCCAGCAGTGACTAACGCAACCAAGGCTCTCTCCTGTGGTCCCATGCCTGCCAGGCAGCTGGCCTGGCCCCGGGTGCCCCAAGGCAGCCGCTCACCTCACTCTGTGGCAGTGGTGGCCATGGCATCCCACACGGAGTGGCCATGCTGATGGTGTGAAATACGCCGTGCTAACAGGCAGGAGCGCAAGCCAGTGAGATCTCCATAGGCCCCTCATGAATAACGTACTGGTAACATACACACATCTAGCCTAAAGCCATGCGTAGAAGAGTAGTGTCAGTCACTACGGCATATGGGAACAGAACAGAATCCAACCTCCAACAGCTTCTGAGTCCCTTCAAACTAAAGGCATGTCTGCCCCTGCTTTTCTTCTTGATATCTGCTTCACGTTTAGAGATCGGTATTTCTTGTTGAAAAATAATTAGTTCCACTTAGTGGGGTTCATGGTGGCAATGTTTTTGAAACTATGGTCTAAAGAACCTACAGGATTGTGGAAGGTACCTGGGAAAGGTAAGCCTGCCACCAGAATGCTTCCATTCACTTCCCAGACACCTGCACCTCCACACCCCCAACACAACACACACCCAGGTATTGTGGGGAAAAATATCAGCAAGGACTTGCCTGCATTTCTCTCACCATTAAGGTACTTTGGCAGCTGAGCAAATTTCCTCAAACACCAAGAGAAAAGAGAAAGTGAGTTGAAAATAACTCTGTGATCAAGCGTGCAAGCAAGCTTGGAAGAAGAAGGGTGACCTTTACAAAACGCGTAGAATCCTAGTTCTGTTCTCATACAGCAAAACCCAGAGCTGATGAACACACAAACTGTACAATGAACATAAATGCTTCCTATCCTCCTCCCTGCCTCCCCTGAGCTTTATAGCTGTATGTCCTCAGGTCAGGGACGACCTCAGCACACAAATGCATGCTTGTAGCTAATCCTGCAGAGCAAACCTGTAGTTGGCCTCTCTGCATCTTCAAGATACAGGCTTTCATAGCTCCTAGCAAGAAAAAGAAAATGAGATTCTATGCAATAATAATAATAATAATAAAATATCCAGAATTTGACAGCAATTATCCATTTCTTTTCTAAATATTAAATATGTTTTATACCAGCAACATGCCATGTTAATTCATGACCAGATAAACTAAAAAAAAAAAACTTTGTAGCTGTACATACCTGTATTGTCTGCATACTGTACTTTCCTACAGCTAAAGAGTCATTTAAATTCTGAAATGATGCGTCTAAACTGGTAATGGCACATCTCAGTGGTAACCAACCCGACAAAAAACCCACTACTATGTCATCTGTTTGCTCTCGGCATAGATAACTGCAAGGCAAACAGGTGGAGAAGAGCAAAGCTGACTCAGTAGAGGGCAACAGCATTTCCCGATGCAATCTCTAGCTTCTGCTAACCCTTCAGCCATTGCACCGCCGCTGTGTCAGCAGTGCTGCCTCTGTATTAGCATTCCAGCACAGCGACCAGTGCTGTTCTCTGGCTGCACAGCTCGCCAGAGCCCAGTGCCCAGTGGCTAGCTGAGCAGAGCTGCTTTTACTGATGGTAGGATCAGTTACACCTCAGTGCAGCTTTAAACAGGACTTAAATACAGCTCAGATCATACAGCAAGAAGTCAGAACATCAGAACTCAAATCAACAGTTCAGTGCCCAGGAGGGCTACTTGCAGGGTAACACGAAAGTCATGCTAGAAATGCCAACAACTCTGGAAGTTATGCATGATTCATACATTTCTCCCAGCTTCGTATCCTGACATTTCACTAGCCCTTATTTCACTGCTTTATTTTTCCTAGTTATAAACGGTGACAAATCAGTCAGAAGGAAAAAAAAAGTCTCAAATTTATTTTTCAAAGTTAAGTTAAACACTAACATGGCTGTTTGTCATATGAATTACTAATGATATCAAAACTGTAGCATTTTTCAAAGTAACACTCTCCATTTTTCATGTTACGCCACGGATTGCTGGGAGAAGTATTTGATAGATTCTGGTGCTTAATTAAAATATTCTTTAACAGGCTAGAATCCTTTTTCCAAATTTCTTGCTAGGCTGAATATTATTTGCTCAGCTCATTTAACCACAGTTCGGTGGAAAGCAAACACCATGCCGTGAAAAGGCAGGGTACAGCTGCTCTGTTCTGCCCAGACTCTAAGTGATGCTCATTCAGCTGCTCTTCAAAAGCATGAAGCTTTAGGGAAAAATAAACTGGCATAAGCATTTGCTGAATTAGAAGGTACCAAAAATGTTAACAGTGTATTATTTTTCCAGGTGTGTTTTTGTCTCCTGAGTGGCCATTTCACAGAAGTAATCATTTTGGGGTTTAAAACTGGCACCATTTCAGACTTAATGGCACTCATGTTCTAGGCCCTGAGGATCACATAGGTATATAACTACTGGCCTGCATGTGCCAGGCACATTTGTTTCATGGGAGCTAGACTAAGCTTTCCTGATTCACTGAGAACCCTGCTTCAGAAAAGATTTATTTTATTTTTCTACAGTTCAACAGATCTTTGCCTCAGACATTGCCTTCACCATGTGGAGGTGATCGCTGACATCGCGTACACCCCAGGAGCTGACCCCACAAACCTCCATGTGCCACAGCTGCAGTTAGGTGGGCGTTAGTTCTCAGTCCAACTCTGTCACAAAGCTAACCAAAATGACTGGGGAAATAAGTTGAGAGGAAAAACAAGACGATACACCCACTTTCACTACAACCGGGCAAGCAGTCAGCTAATGCTGAGATCAGGGCTACCTGTTTCCCAGCTGCCACAACAGGCAGGCAGGAAGGCAGAAGACCTGGGTATCGTTCACATCGCAACTCCAAGGCCATTGGCAGTTACGTTCTAAGAGCTAGCAGAGAAGGATAGGTACATATAGCTGTTTTGAGGAACCTTTACTGATCATCTGGTTCTCCGATTTCCTAGAAATCAAAAAACATCAGCTACAGTAGACAGGCAACATGCGTTCTTGAAAGCAAAGCGAACACCATGTTTCAATTGCCAGCACCAATCACAGTGGAAGGACATATTACTAATACAACTTCCTAACATACTACGAATACTGTATCAAGTGAGGGACACATGTAAAAAATTAATAATTGTAAAGTGCAGATCACTTAATTTTGAGAAGTCATCCTCATCATTTGGGGGTCCTTCCTTCAACGTCATACCATATTTTAGGAAAAAAAAAAAAAAAAAAAAAAAAAACTTCCTCCTGGTAACCAGTCAAGACGTTTCATAAATCGTTAATAATCTATTGTAATTCATTATTAAAGATTGTTACATGCAACTATATCCACAAGTACCTGCGGCCCAAGTCTACTTTAAACACATATTTAAATACAAGTTTTGCTTAAGTAAATATCAATGACTAAGGACAGAATATATTTGTTAGAATAGCCACATTTCTGAATAGGAAACATCTTGTAGAAAATCTTTAACCTAGCTGCTTGTCAATTAGTCAGGAGCTATAATCAACATTTATAACTGAGCTTCAGAAAAACGCATGTTTTGCAAGACCCTGGCCTCCTCTCTGTCCAGGTCATCACATTCCCGTGCCCTGCCTGAAATGATTTTGATGGGAAGTTTCTTTTTGTTGGCAATGTCAGGTTACATTCTAGTTCTACTGATTCTGGGTTCTGGGGTACCATTACAGCAGCCAGGTAACATCCTCCAGGATTAAGCCATACGGGTTATTTCGCTACCTTCAGACACTTAAACAAGATTCCGACCAACTATGCACAGGTAGAGCTAAGGCTCTGATTCAGCCGGGTGCTGCAGCATGCTCCTGGATCCGACACGGGGATTTTAGCAGCTTCACTAACAGACCTGCTGTGTCATTCTTCACTTGACACTTGTGTGACAGAAGAAGGACAACAGTAGCAGTGACGGAGACCTGCAATTGCAGAGCCCTGAGCATTACTAGAAGCCAAAAATCTCTTAATCATAAGCAAGAAGTTTACACATCAGTAATCCCAAGGCCAGCTTTCTGACCCTGCTAGCATCTTGTGAAATAGATTGGAAGTGACCTAACAGACATCTTGCACTTACTGAAGGCCACTACTTATTCAACAGTCATGTAATGAAGTAAGGGACTGCAGGAAACTTCTGAAATGATAAGGAATGAAAATGGATATTTATTAATAATAATAGTAGCATGGAAATCTATAGTCTCTCGTGTTTAAAAAGAAAAAAAAAAGCTTGCTCATTCAACGTCAGGAAAGGAAAGAGACCTACTTTACCATCTCAATCACAAACCATAATTTATTGCATGCCTGTTTGATTTTCCAACTTAGTACAATTACATGCCGTTGCTTCTAAATACAATTTAAGTAAAGGCAGGTATCAAAAAATACCCACACGTTCTGATTCATTGGTATGCCATGCAGCCAAAGACTTGTAGAGGCTGTTAATGATACATGAATTATGTATGCTACAGCTCAATATAACATTTGGTGTGATTTAAACAGCATGAACTTTTAGTGAAAGTCATTTTGATTCTGTGATGTATTACCCTTTGAAAACCCTTAGCAGGGGGTGGGAATTGAAGGATGTTCTCTGAAAGCTTTTATTTGTGAAGCATATACAATACAGCTGCAACTTGATCCTAAATAACAGCAAGGAGTGAAACGGAAGATCTGATAAAAAATTTGGTTGCTGCACAACTTGATTCTGAGTCAGCGAGGGAAATGGAAGTAGCAGAAGAGAAGAAAACAGACAGGAATCAAACATTCCCCTTTTCCTCTCTGTCAGCTGAGCTTCAAGCTACCTCAGTCCTATTTCTTATCCAAACATCACTGTTCAATTGAACATTTGATTCTGTGACACCCAACAGTTTGCTCTCAGCCCTGTGATTAGGTTGATGTTCCAATAACCAAGTCCTGAATCTAGAAGAGGAGCTATCCAGTTACTTACAAAATAAATCAATAAATCTGAAAGAGAATCTGCCTAGGTAAATAAATCATTTTTAAGAACTTAAATGCAGGGAGGTGAAGAATTTTTAACACAGGTGGATAACGTGAACTTTAGTTTTATTTTCTCTAAGATGCCCATATCCTTTAGAAGGAATTTATACGCATCTGAACATGGATGGTATCACCAATTTTTGTTGCCCAAGGAGAGCTTTAAGCAATGACCCACTTCCTACTTCATAAATATTTACAGCAAACCTTCAGAGGAAAGCATTATTAAGACTTAGAAAATTTGTCCAAGGACAAAGATGCTTATTTACTAGCTCTGTTATTGCAAAATATGGGGTTTTATTACTGTGATATTATAAAGAAGCCCCTTCAGTGCACAACCAAAATCAGGGATCTGAAATGGACTTTAATTAAACACTAAATATTTGTAATGGAATTTCTCTCTTTATTGTAATCTTTTTGTTTGTTTGTTTCCAGGAGCATTTAGTACTGATCTCTCTCTTCTATCCCTTATTAGAGAAAGCTGCCATTGACATGCTCGTATGAACAGGAATAGCATCAAACGTGCTTCTGAAAGCCTTGGCTTGGAACCAGCGAGCAATGACAGGCAACATCCATTGCCCCTGTTTTGTGGGTGGAAATAGAGGTAGACTGCTCCTATTTCCAAAGCTTAAATTTACTCACAAAATAGGATTGTCCTTTGGGGATTGAGTTTGGCCATACAGAAGAGTTTGTTTCACTTTCTATATTCTGTCTGCGTCAATACAGTAAGCAGCTGTCCATCTTTTCTGAAGTTTGGGATGGATGCATACATGCTGATGTGTTCTTGACACAAAAACTGCCACAAAGCATCACACCCCGAAACAAGGACAGCCTCTTTTAGTCCTAAAGACAAGCCAGTCAGGGACTGCAGAAGATTTTGTGTGAGGGGTGCCACTGCCTCAGTGTGTCCTACTGGGACTTGGCCACTGAACACAATCGGAGGTAAGTAACAGTAACTGCCATAAACCTACGGTTACCTAATGGAAATAGAGTTATACTCCCAAAGGACAGAAGAGCACAGAACCTTTGCCCAATAAAATAGAAAGGACAGTTCTCTAATGCTTTAGATACACATTTCAGAAAATGTTCAAGGTTTTTTTTGACAGACACAGCATCCAGTAAAGGATTAAAATGTTCATACAGTTACCTCCACGTACTAAAGGAATTTCTAATTATAAGGAAGGCTTATAAAATCAAATCAGTATGAGTGCCAGTCGATGTCAAAAATAATCAGAGTAGTAGCATGTACTGTTCAAAGAAAATATAAATTCACTTCAAAGAAAATAAATACAAATATATATTTCGTATTTATGTTTTATAAAAAATATAAATTCAATTGCAGGAGACCATTATACTGTAGTACACTCTTACCTCCTGTCCTGAAAGAACACGCTGTTTAGGTTCTTGGCTTGTTAAATTATTACATTTTTATCCTGACCACAGAGAAGCATCTAGTAATAAAAAATTTTGAGAACACAGAGGCAACAGTAATACAACTGATTAGCAATTGTATTACAGTTTTCTACAGTGATTCACACAGCAGACACAATAGACACATTTTAAACTTGGAGTCTTCTTGTATTACAACTGATCTCATTCACGCTAGCCAGTATTTCCCCAAAAATAAATTATTAGGTCAAAAACCTGAATTTAAGACAGCCGCATATATGTAGTGACAAGGTTTTTCAGCATAACACATTAAAATCAGCATGTTGAATTAGATTCTCATTGTCCTGAAAACCCCTGGCCCTACATTTTAAAGTCCTGTTGTTTACTATTGTTCTCTTCTATCAAAACTAAAACAAAATGGCAGGCAACTGTAATAATTGTTCTTATGTTTCAGCTACTGAATGACTGTAATTTCTAACTGCAAGTCTTTGATTTGACAAATTCTGTGGGGGGGAACTCAAAGGAAAAAGAAAACTGAATATAAATTAGTCTGCAACCTAAAAAGGGAAATACAAAAATACACACAAAGACTGAGATTTGTCTGTTAGAGGGGGAAATATTATAGAAATACAGTATGTCTCATAGACAAGATGCTAGACGGTAACTGGGCCTAGCAGACCTCACCAACTGACAGTGAAAAGCTTTAACTGGTCCACCCTGTCTCTTTGAGATACAAATTCAAAACCTGTACTCAGAAAAGTGAAAGTCAAACACTTTTAACCTAAAAACAAGACCAAAATGCTGCTTCACCCTTGAACTGCAATGCTTGATGTACACAGTCTTGAGAATGTAGTTAGTTCCCACGACAGGGGCATGCTCCAAATCAGCTGTGGTTGACATCATCACTACAGCATTCATCAGCTGCAGTGCCAGCATTATGGATCACTCCGTTATTCTAGTTATTTCTACCCAGTATGCCAGTTAGACTGAAGTAGAAATTCCTTTAAGTGTTGATGCCATCAGTTTCCTCCAGACTAGGACGGTGTTTGTCAAGGTACCAAACACGCAAAAAAGCACAAAAGAGAAGTGGATAATACTACAGCTGTATTCCCCACTGGGCCACATAAAAGAAGTGATTTCTTGGTTTCACTGTGTTCTGAAACCAACACGCTCAGTAACGGGACTTAAGATGCAATAAAGGAAAGTGAAAGTTATCCTAACTTCTGTCAAAATCATTTAAAAAAACATAGATCATATCTGCAGTAGCACACAAATATAACTGCTGCCACGTTACATTGTTAACATGACAGCAGTCACAATTAGGTTAAGATATATATATATATATATATATATATATATATAACCTTTTTCTCCTAGTAAGAACTCTTCCGCAGAACCACTTCAGGGGAAAAATAAAGAAAAAGAATGGCATTTCCATTTGCTTTTTAGAAACTGAGATTTGGAGTTTTGACATGTTCCCTACTGTATCTTCTCCTCCTCTGTGCACTTAAAAATCCACAGAAACTGTCTTTCACATCCTCCTTCTTGTTCCCCTTCCTCTGCCTCACTTTTTCCATTTTCAAAGCTTTATCAGCTTTAACAAGTCAGTGGCAGAAGGTGGCATTTTGTTTTGCTTTTGTCCTTAACTTTTCCAGACATGGAGAAGTTTTGAAAAGTATGTGGGAGAAGAGGGAAGAAAGCTTGTCTAAATCTTTCTTTTTTTCTTTGAGGTTCTCTGTTTCTTACTTATCTGAGTGTTGGAAAAAGACACCCACATCAAAGCAGAATTGCACACATCAAGCACTGGGTGGAGGAGAAGCCCAATAAAACCAGCAGCCATACCTTCACTGGAGTACAAAACCAGGAAGAAATCAGGGAAATACATTTCTTATTCTCTCTTCCTGTAACCAGAGGTGCTACTGAATATCAGCAGTGCTGTTTGAGAAGGATTCCTGATGCACTGAAAACAACCTGGAAGTCACCAAAGTGAGAAAAAGTATCCAAAATTAGGCAAGATTTTATAAGACAGCCAAAGCTTTTCCTTCAGTTTCCTCTATAGTCGCTGAGGAAATAAAAGTCATTTCCAAAGGTGATTTCAACTCATCTAAACAATTGTTTTAGGAGAGGATAAACCAGCTTTTAAACATGTCTCTCTTCTTGCTGAGGGGCATTAGTGACAACTTCAGCTGGAAGCCTAAATTCAGATTACTGAAGTTAGACAGGATAAATCCTAACCGGAGAGACAAAATGAAGAAAATACAATGTGGCAACTTTCTTCCTGCCACTGACAGCGTAAGTATTGCCTCCTGGAAAAACTGAGCAAAGTGAACTAGATTGCCTACAGCCCTGGTTTACATTTCACTGGTAGCTGTTAATGAAAGGACAATGCTTTCAAACCCTAGTTCCACAGGAGGAAACCATCTCAATGGAAAGGATAACTTAAGTTTTTTCCTCCTGGGTTTTCAGGAAAAAAAAAATCTCCAAAAAAACAGTATTTATGGCAGATGTATTGGGAATAGAAAGAGTAAGTGAAAACAACTGCAAGGAGAGGAGGCTCCTTCTTCCCTTTCCTTCTTGACTGTCTTCCCATGATCACTCTTCTCCCACACTTTGTCCTTACAGAAGGACAGACAATGAAATAAAGCCCATAAGCCTTTAAAATACATCTAATTTTTGAATTTTTGTAGAGGAGTCAGCAGAATCAAATCCACAGTTTTCAAAACTGTGAACAAATCTTAATATTTCTGCCACTCCGTTCTCATCCATAGCTTGGGTGCAATATGGATCTCACACCCGGGGGGGGCTCTAAGCTGGCAGCAGCAGGAGTTCACCAGCCTGAGAACAACAAGAAAATGGACTCAAAACAGGCATTCGCTTACAAGCACTTGTATAGCACAGGTGGCTGGCAACACTCGTAAGATGGTGACCCAAAGCTGCCAAACAGAACAGCAGGTCATGGGGAAGAAAGCAAAGATTGAAAGCTGGAGAAGCAAAGCTAACAAGTCTGCAGATGAAAACTTGCTCACATGCTGTGCCTGGGGCTGAATTATAAGGAGAAAAAAGTCTCCAAAGTGCCTTGGAAGCAAGAAGAAAAAAGAGCTGATCCTAATGTGATACGTCTTCTGCTAAGACGTCTCAAAGCTTCTTACACAAACTGCTCTCACGAAAACAAGAAAACCACGCACACGCCGTAACAGTGTGGTTAATGTTGTGGAACAAAAGTCACGCACCAGATAAAAGTCTGCCAGTAGATGGACCGGTGGGGAGAAGGCAGGGGGCACAGCCCAGCACCTCCCTGATGCTGCCTGCTCCAAACTGCCGGGCTGGCTGGCAGCTGCCCCAGCCCTGCACGCACACTGCCTGCTTCCTTGGTGTGCCCCAGCTCTGCAGGGCCCCTCCAGGGCACAGCCCTCGTCCAGGCAGGCCATGGTTTTAGGTTCCTGACCTAAAACCGAGAAACTCCGTGACCTCCCACCGAACCTTCCCCTGGGGCTTCCGAAGAATAGCACTTGCAGCAGCATTTTAAGCTCTCTTAACATACAACTGGAAAATCCCAACCTCTTCCTATCCTCTTCCTCAGTGTTTACATGGAAAGGCAGACAATATTATGGGAAAATCAAACACAAGCCACAGCACGCTTCTGTGCGAAAACACAGGGACTCTTCTGCATCATGTTGAGGAACTTGGTATGTTGCAGGTGCTCTAAGAATCAAACTTACAGACACTGAAACAGCACAAAGAGCTCCCTTTGGGTACCCACAGCTGGATGAGAATTGTGCAGTGACAGCAAGGAAACATTCCTCTACCCTCAAAGCCTCACATCAGAATTGTATCAGCTCTGTGCTGCAACCAGGTTGGCTCCCACCCTCCACCAGGGTCTCTTTGGTAAGGTCACGGTTTCCATATGAAACACGTTTTGAAAAGCTTTACGAGTGTCTGAGTGAAGTTTTGCATGCATCTCATCTGTTACCTGGACAGCACTAAGCAGCACCCCAAAAAGTTGGGAAGAAATTGTATGCTGCTCTAGAGACAAAGCTATCTGCTGCCCACTGATACCATACAGAAATGAAAAAAAATAATTAAAAAAATAAAGCCTGATCAAGATTTATAGATATCACTGTCCCACAATACCAGCGAAGCGACAGGCTGCAGAGTCTCTCTTTTTTTTCTTTACAATACTCACCCTTCTATCCACAACTGCTGCTCAGCAAAGGAAGGCAAGGATGGAAAAGAAAAGGCATTGTGGCATATCACAGCAATTAAAAACTACCGGGAGAGCTGACCTCTTTCCTACAGTGACACACACACAGAGAATCATCCGTTCTCTTGGAAAACAAGAAAGCAGCCTCTCTTGGTAACAGCTACCCATTTTTAGTATCAGAAATTCTGGAAACTGCAGTCACTAACTAAAAGCTTCTTTATTTACCCTTTATTTGTATCAAAAGATGCCAGGCCTAGGGCTTGCTAGTTAGGAGGAAAAGGGAGCCAGTCAAAATCCAAGAGAAGTTTTTGTTTTCGTCTAAACAGGCATAATGAATCTGAATTTCAGATGATGCTTCTCAACTGGCCTTGAAGAAAAAATTCAAGAAATAGAGAAACAAATAGTCTTTAGCAAAAGCTGGCTGTAACAAGGAAAAGCAGTAGCAAGATTTTTCACACTGCTCTCCTACCACCAACGCACCCTAATCCTTATCTGCAGCAACCCCTGCTATTTTTGGCACCGCTTGCCATCTGCAGCCAACTGCAGGGCAGTTTCATGATGAGTTATGGGGAGGAGACCAGCAAACCTGCTCCTTCGTTCATGTGATGTAGCTAGGGATGGTTTTAAACAAAGACAGGCAGCACCTTTCTGTGCTGCTTGACAACATCCCTGAAACCACTACAAGGGGTGAATGCAGGCACTGCCCACAAAAATACCTCTTACCAATAAAGGCGGTGGGTGACATTTTTGTTTTGCTTTTTAATGAAGAGATGCAATGGCTTTTTACCTATAGGAAATATCCTATTTACAGCCACACTTTAATTACCTATTTAAAATATGATCATAATAGGTTATGCAAATTAAGTTCGGAAGAAAAAAAGGCACATTAATAATAACCACCTTGTTCCTGAAATTAGGTACTTTGTGGGGACTTGCAGTGTATTTCAGCAGAAAGTGGATGTCGCATGAGTTTCGCATTGCAGTAACCCGGGGTAACAGCGAGGACACACACAACGGTGACAGCATTCAACTTCAGTTCACAAAACCAGGGTCGTCCTCCCATCCCGACCCAAGGCCCAGGATGTGGTTTTACATTTTAGGCTTTAATATCCTTACGTCTACAGGTGCAGACTCAGTGCATCGTTCTGTAGAAACCTAGCAACAAGTTTCAATTATAAGGACGATTGCTCTGAGATCAAGTTAACGATGTTAATCAAGAACCTTGGGAAAGAAACCTTGTTGCTGCCCACGGGAGAAGGAAGGTTGCTAGGACTGATGGAACACAGAAAGCAGGAGACCATGGGACACAAGGGACTAACCAGAGCTGCAAAGAGCAGGAACCTTTCTCATGGTGGGGGCAGACCCTCTTGCCCCAGAGAACCTTGTTGTCACCACTCTGCACGAGTTCTTACAGAGCCAGGGCACAGTTTTAGTCACATTTCTCAGAGGTGCCACTAACCTCGCTGCTCATTTTTGGATATTCCAAGACCCCAGTGTCTTAAACACAGGAGCCCTGAGTGCTCACAGCTGCAGCTGGGGTCACAGGGACCGTGGACTGTGAGCATCCTAACTGATGAATGGAGCACTGTGAGAAGCCAGAGCACTGTCTGTCCATTAAGGTACACAGGCATTAGCTTTTTTTCTGGCTAAATAAATCTGAATTTCAGCTCTTCATTTGGAGAATGAGAATATCCACCACCCTGTCACCTACTGGACAGGCAGAGGATCAATTAGCATTTGTGAAACTCTCATCTCTAAATGATAAATACCACAGAAAAGCCTGTAAGGAAATCAATACTTCTCTCTTCAAATCAAAGTGTGAATCTCATGCAATAAAGAAAGCAGGTCAGAGCAAGGCTTAAATGAAGTGAGACAGCCAGGATAGGAGCAACATTCATAGGTACAAGAGGCATCCAAATTATGGCAGCAAGTATACGTCAGTTCTTGCAAGTACGTGATTATTTTGCACAACCCCTTTGGAGCAGATGGCTGCAGTGACTGCAGTTGTGTGCATCTCATCCCAGGCAGGACCTGACCAAGTGTCACCAACACTGGCACGTAATATCAAAGGCTACCGAAAGCAATGTATTCCAGCAGTTTTAGAGCCACGGGCAGAAGTCTTAGTTTAAAAGTAACAAAAGGATGTGGTCAGCGAGCAAAAGGAGCACAGCTTCTGAAGTAACATGAGCAGGTCAGCAGCTTTCAGGGACACCTGCTCTGTAATTAGGTCAGCTCATTCAGAGGAAACTGAGGAATGAAAAACCAGGACATCACGAGGCTGGTAACGTGGATGCAGGGCCTGAAACAGAGCCAAGCAATTAGAGCACCAGCTTTTCACTCATGTCCTCCACCCTGCTGAATTCAACGCCAGATTCATATATGCAAATCTGAAGCTCAAGCATGAAAGTTATTTCCACAGAAAAAATATTTTTCAGTCCATGAGCACACCCAGATGCAACTTGATCCATCAAAGATCTACTTCTGTGTTGTTCTGTGTTGGCACTAACTGTATTTTGATAGGATTTACCTGCTTCTAGTATTTGCTTCCCATGCAGAACTACAGCCACAAGGCTCCAGGAAATACAGTGTGAAGTCCACGGTCACAGAACCCACTGCTTTAGCCAGGGGCAGAAAACAATTCCAAGTCCACAGCTACAAAGGGACATGGTTCAGCCACAGAGCATAGTGGCAGCAGTAACTTCATTTTGCAGATGTGTGCACTTTCCTTAGAGAGATGCAAAGAGCCTGCAGCTATTATTTTTCAGGATTTTCTTAGGAGACAAGCAGAAATGTATGGATAGAGAGCCAAAGAGAATCTGTTACTTGACTGCACAAAAATTCTCATGTTACCTTTGCTAACTTGCATTCAAACTCAAAAGCTACATTTTGGGCTTGCTTAGAAATAGCATTGTTAGCTAAAGCCCAGGTGACATGGTAGTAATGTTTAACAACCCCTGATTCGTTGTACCTTTCAGTTTAGCCTTTCCTACAACCAAGGCCTAAAAATTCACCTTTCTCGAGTCCATGTGTCTTATGTTAGCTGAATGTATTTAAAAATCCATATGGATTCCACTAACTCAAAGCATATGCTGTGTGGGCATGCACAAAGCTAATTGTGACATGGAACACATTTCAGGGCACGAACCTTAAGAACAACCATCACAGGGTCTGCCATAAGAATTTGTTACCTTTAAAAATTAAAATAGGTTTTTAATATTTCTGGTGGGGGCCAGGGTTACTTCACGTGCATTCTAGACATGCTCTTACTGCGATGTAAAAAGCATCTGCACACAGAGTAAAGCTCAGCCTTAATCATCAGTGACAACTCACTGAAGTCACCCTCACACAAGAGGTGTAGAAAAAATCTCTTTGCTTTAGCCTAATGGTTTTGAAACCAGTCCTCTAACTACGGTGTGAAGGAGCAGCAGAAGAAAGAATTTTATTGAGTATATGGAGATGCCTTACAAACTCAAGTTCATTATTTCCAGTATATGCCTACACTGTGTAATAAAGAAACATAATTAACCCCTTATCAATATTGGAAGAGCTGAACAAACTATGTTGAGCATGAAAAAGGAAAACCAGAAATAAAGTACTCCATATACTTGTCAGGCTCCCATCACTGCAGTACCTGGACATTTCACAGACATACTCTCACAGCATAAATAGAAAACCGCTTTTCAAGTTTTAAAGGTGAAGGAGGAAGACAGTAAAATCTTAAGAGAGATGAAGTAATTAATCTTTTAGGAGCAGCTGGTATATGCTTCAAAGGTCTGCCCAAGCTTTGCAGTATGCAAATTCTTTGCACTGAAAGTACACCACTGCTTTGCACAAAAGAAGGCGTCTCCAAGTCCAAGTCCACTGTCTTCTCAAGCAAATATTGCTAACTTTATGGTCTTTAGAAGACGAATGACTGCTCAGCCATTGGGTTCTTAGACAAGCTGGTATTATCTTCAGGGATGCTGATTTATGAGGAACAAAATAATTACATTTTGATTTAAACCCTGGAGTACTTCAGGTGTTTCAATTCAAGCAAAGTATTTTGGGATGTCACAGAGCTTGCACCACAGTATAGAGTATAGTTGTGAGTATTTGAGAATCAATTATCATTAATATAATAAGTGCCAAGTGCTGTTCAAGCATATTTAACTCCAAAGTTCTGTTGAGGTTGTTATAAAGGGACTCACATTCAGAGAACCAAATCCTGTAACTAACTCCTGCAATTACTTCCTAGTATTTTCCATTTAGTGGCTTTGTGTTGTTACTGGTTTTTGTTGCTGTTGTTTTGGTTTGGTTGAAAAGGGGAAAACACCACAGCCTTGACAAAAGAAAAAAACAGAAATGAAAGGATAACAACATAATAGGTTAAACCCCCAAATGTAACAATCTGTCCATTCTTTTCAAAGGAACTTCGGCAAATAGGATGATAAATTTACAGTGAAGTTCTGTTAAAAAAAAAAAAAAAAAGAAGTTTCTCTCACTGTTTGAGATTTTTTAAATTTCTGGCATTTGGCTTTGTACTGTTCCCACAGATACTTAAGCAAAGGTATCACTTTAATAGTTTAATAGTCTAAGGAAAATAAAGCAATATGCTTCTGGCTTCAGTGATCTAATCTGAACTATAGTGGCTTGAGCAATAACTTAAGAAGAACTCACATTTGCTTATCTCGGAAATAATAAGCTGCATTTCCTAAATTAAGATTTGAAAGTCAAGCCAGATTCATTCTTGTGCCTGAACAAAAAATTCTGACCAAGTTATAGAGGGAACAAAGCCAGATCAATTCCCTGTTCCTGGACTGCTACAGCACAAGACCAATTTATACCAAAATCATAGTTTTCCTGATGTAGTTAATTTGTACTGCTTTGATAATTCAAATTAGTCTCAGATAAATGGGCAGGTGTGGCCAAAATGACAAGGAACTGTGTGCCACAAGGTAAGAGCTCCACAAATTCAACTATTCAGCCAAAAGTGAGCTTGCTCACTTGCAGCTAGATGGAATCTGTAGCAGCAACAAACACTACAAATGTAGTCGTCACTAAATTGACATTTCTTACTATACAACAGGGACCAAACTCTTCTTCCATTTATGACAATATAAAACCCAGTATTGCTGTTTCTATGATTTGTTTATATTACATTGCTCAGAGAGGATTGCAGATTATCTGGAACAATACTATTCTCTGAACTTCTCATCTACAAATAGCACATGTTCACACATCTTGAGAAGTACGGTGATGGTGTAGGGGGTTCCAGGTTCTCCTACTAGCCATTTAATCCGAATTCATACTAAGGAGATCTGAGTGACATAAGGAAGGCAGAGTTCAGCAATTAACTTGATGCTCCCACCACCACCTTTAAATTTAAATTAAAAGTATTTCCTGACACACCCTGTATCTATGTTTTCATTGAAAATGTGTACTCCTCTGTTAGTTCTAACTTTTGGTTCTTTTCATGTCAGCCCAGCAGGAGAGAGAAAGTAAATGAGCATCTGTGAATGTGCCTTCTTGCTGCTGCTACAATTGATGCCGATTCTTCCCTTCTTACCACTCATCTAAATGGCCAGCTGGCTCTCCTTCTCAGAGAGCATTTCACAAGCTGCTTTACAGAGAGGTTATAACGTGCAAGTCTGAATTTATGCAGTCTCTGTCCTGAAGGAAATTAAGGATTCTAAACTGAGAAAAGTCCTGCTTATCTCAAGGTGCCATTCTGGCAGCACAAAAACATGCCCTAGGTGATATCTACTGCTTCAGATTGCCTCTAGAAGTTATACGCATCTAAAAATAGCCAACTATCTAATCCCTGTGATGTTAACAATCCCCATCAGAAAACAGCTTCTGAGCAATAGCTGTGCTCTGATGTTTTTTTCCTGCCTCCCACTTCTAGTATGCCTGACATGAGTCAGAAAGCTCTCCTCTTCCATTTTATCACAAACACAAGTACTGAAATTAATGCCTGACTGTCCTATGCACTTACAGGCAATACTAGGCTACAAGCCAGGTTACCAGAGATCTAATTTCTATTATCATTCCTGTCAAATGAGCAGGAAGTCAATCTCAAAGCTTCTTAAACACCATTTATCCTCCATGTAAAAACATGCCTGTCCTAAAGAAAAGGACATCTATTTAAATGCATCTAAGGACAACTTTTAAATTTAGTAACAAAGCAAGGTTCACCCTAGCATTCCCCAAGCTAGATGTTAAGCACATCGATGGATTCATTTGGTCTTCCAATATCTTGAAGGAGGGATATTCATATTAAAAAAAAAAAAAGAAAGAAAAAAAACAAGTTGGAACTTCAAGTCAATCATCCCCAGAGAGGTGTATCTGAAGCAAACAAATCTGCAGATTTCCTTCCCAAATCATAGAACATCCTGAGTTGGAAGGGCCCCACAAGGATCGTCGAGTCCAACTCCTGGCACCACACAGGACCACCCAAAACCCCAAGCCTATGTCCAAGAGCCTTGAACTCTGGCAGCTCAGAGCCATGCCCACTGCTCTGAGGAGCCTGTCCCAGCGCCCACCCTCTGGGTGCAGAACCTCTCCCTAACCCCCAGCCTGACCCTCCCCTGTCCCAGCTCCATGCCGTCCCCTCGGGTCCTGTCGCTGTCCCCAGAGAGCAGAGCTCAGCGCCTGCCCTTCCCATCTGTGGGGGCTTCCTTCGGATGCTCTCTAACAGTTTGGTGTCCTTGTCCTGCGGTACCAAAGCTGCACAGGGCATGAGGTAAGTCCGCAGCAGGCCGAGCACAGCAGGACGATCCTTCCCCTTGAGCAGCCAGCAGGGCCGGGCCTGAGGCAGCCAGGGCACGGCCGGCCCTCCTGGCTGCACGGGCACGCTGCTGGCTCCTGCCCAGCTTGCTGCCAACCAGAACCCCCCAGATCCCTTTCTGCGGGGCTGCTCTCCTGCCTCTAGTCCCGTCTGTACATACAGCCAGGGTTAAAACATCTGTAAAAAGAGCCTCCCAATGCATAGCCATTATGCAAACCACCATTTACTGCACAATCTTAAAGAAAGAACCTGCTGTATGATATGGGAGTACAGAATAGGGGAAAATGTTTATGGCACTGCAACATAAACTATTCCACTACTTAAAGCTCAGCTAGTGGTTTAATTGGAGCAACCTCTAGATCTGTTCTTTGCCTAGAATTACCTGCCACGGAGAAAGCATCCATTACAGGTGCAGTGAAAATCACCTGTTGGGTGACAACTGAAGCGCTAAGATGCACTGCTCTACTGTGCTTCTATTGTAGTTTCTCTTGGCCATCCTATACCTCATCGCAAATTCCCTGAAAATCTATTCCAGTGTGATATACTTAGGGTCCTTTACTGCACTATGCTGGCTGCAAATAAAAGCCATTCTTTTCTTCTCCTCCCTATCTCCAGCCACTCTAATCCCAAGAGGGCTAGTCTTCATGCTGCTTGTCTGTAAGTTTCAAGAAAAAAATAAGTCACTGTATAAACTATAATTCCTTGAAGGCTGAAGTGAATCCTAAGGGCAAAGTCTATTGCCAGTAAGTGACACATCAGGCTACCTGTCCCAAAAGGATTGAAAGATATTCCACAGTTATAATCACATCTATGTATAAAAGTTACTTTTTAATTTCCTTTTTCTGCATAACTTATTTCTGCATTTTTGTATTCATCGCTAAGAAAGCTTCCCGTGTTTCATTTGCAAAGGTGGCATCAGCTGCATATCAAATTGAGTGCTGGCTGCTTTTTGGAATACACGATTATACTTTCAGGACTTTCCTGCTCTTTTATTGCCCCCCTCTAATAATATTCTTTCCGTATCTATCCTTGCACTTACTATACCAACTGGATGGTTCCTGAATTATTGATGAGTCCTTTTCCACTATGAACCTCATGTAAAACAGTTTGCAACAAATTATCAGAATACTGCAAATAAGTGTTTTATTTTTATAGCCAATAGCCAAGGTGTCTTGACGGTGAGTAATGTTAATACTTTGTCAATTAACACTTGTACAACAGATTAACAAAAAAAAATTAAACCTACCACAACAACATGCAATACCTTCATAACACAAATTTGCACTAGATTTTGTTATTATGATACTGACGTATTGCTAGAAGATTTCCCCCACTCACGTTCCTAGGAAAATATGTTCAAAAGGAAGAGGCAAGTTTAATATTTCTGGTAAAACACAGGTCGTATTCAGTTGCTGCAAAATCTGCACTCAAATGGCAAGAATAAGATGCCACAACTAGCAACATCATCCATCACCGGTGTAGATTAATGTTTTATATTATGCCTCCTTTGCTGTTCTGGGCATTGAGAAAAATGCGCTTATTCCTCTGCCCTATGAAATTGCTGATAGACTAATTGCACAAGTTTAATCTAAAAACAAAAGGCCACCTATGATGAATTTGAAAGCAGCAGCCCACTCATACAATACTTTTATTTAAGAATAAAGCTACACAAGTATAACTGATCGCTTATGAGCATATTTTTCATAATCATTAATGAGCCACTAAAATCTGGACTATTAAATTATATAGCCAAAATTGTCCTACACATGGAGAGCTTCTTTTCAAATTTCTTTTTACACCTGAAATTCTATTACTACATACCCATGTTTCGAAGGTAAACCAATCAATCAAAAAAAAAAAAAAACACCTCTCTCCTGCACCCTCAAAAAAACCTCACAATTAAATTGGTAACTGCTGAAGGCATGTACAAAGGGAGTCAACTGAGTAGTAAGATAAAAGATGATATAACCAGATCATTTGTAACAATATTGGAAGGACAATACTGACAATACTGAATCACAGAATCATTCAGGTTGGAAAAGACCTCTAGATCACTGAGTCCAACCTTTAACCTAGTATTGACAAGTCCACCACTAAGCCATGCTGCTAAGTTCTCCATCTACACATTCTCTGAAGACCTCCAGGGATGGTGACTCAACCGCTTCGCTCGCTGGGCAGCTCATTCTAATGCCATACAACCCCTTCAGTGAAGAAATTTCTCCTCATAACCAACCTAAACCTCCCCTGGAGCAATTTGAGGCCATTTCCCCTCATCCTGTCACTTGGTGCTTGGGAGAGGAGCCTGACCCCCACCTCACTACAACCTCCTTTAAGGTAACTGTAAAGTACAGTAAGTTTTCCCTGAGTTGCCTTTTCTCCAAGCTAAACAACCCCACTCCCTCAGCCACTCCTCATAAGATTGTTCTCTAGGCCCTCCACAGGCAAGTGAATTATGTTACTGGTTTTAAGAAAGGTTTTGTAAAACCATCAGCATTTTGCAGAATTAAATTTGTGTAACTTCAGATTGTACGCAGATAAAGCAGGTTCTTAAGTTACATTAAATCTCCTGAAACTTAAGGTGTTGTGTTCGTTTTTTTTCTCTCCCCAATCTTTGCATTACTTCTGTAGTCATTTACACTTCAAAACTCAAATCTGTTTTGAAAATACTAATCGAGCTGGTTCTGCTGTTACTGGCCTCAATTAGACACTTCTTCCTTTCAGTCATAAATCCTGTATTACTGTTGTGTAAACTTAGCCTTATCACAGGCTTCCACTGGTGGATGGACAAAAAAACAGTGATTCCCAGAAAGCCATTTTACAATAATGTGTGCTTCTCTTGACAAAAACAACTGAAGCATATAAAAAGCAGTGCATTTGAAACCATTACTGCATCAGGTAACCAGGTATCACTCACTAAAATGTTGACACTATCGCATTGCATGAAAAGACACGCCTGATAATTAAGTATCCAAACTCCACTTAAAAAGAAATAATCCACCAGTGAGGAATAGAAATGCAGTCTGCTGCTCCTACATGTGTTTGCTGTTAGGGTTTCTTATTCCTTGGAACTATTTGAGGATCCATGTTAGAAAAGCAAAGTGAATCATAGTTTCTTCTGCTTTAATTCCAATAGCATAAGAAGGAGATCTAGACCTAGCAGATGGAGCAATAGCCCTTATGTACTGCTTATGGTTTATTATCTGAAGTGAATATTACCAGCTGTTTTCCCCACATGCTTACACACATTTCACTCTCTGTGGAGAATTAAAGATGAATGATAAGAAAGGAAAAGCTGTCTTTTAACTAACATTAACCTTAAGATACACACCTTGATCCTTATTCTAAAATAACTTTATTCTTATCAGTTGTTAAGTCTTTTATATCTGGTCAGAACAGACATAAAGCATGTCTGCTGCTTCATCCTTGCTGTACTCTCCATCACCGCCCAGTGGTGCTTTCTCTGCCAGGGTAAGAATGACTGGCACGGCAGCCAGTGTCTGGGCTGCAAGAGATTCAGTCCGAAACAGCTTCTCTCAGCTGGCAATGAAATTCACATAACTAACCTGCAGAACTATTTGTCAGTTTGCTATTCCAGTACAGATTATTCTCCAAAACATTTTAACCTAACTTCAGCATTTTTCTTTGGGAAAATGCATTCTCATTACTTTCTCTCCCTCCACCAACTTCCAACTTTGCCAGAACAAAAGTGAAGTGTACCTTACAGTTTTGATACACCACACTTTAAATATTGCCACACTAAGGCCTACTCTTCTACCTTTGTGTTGTATGAAGGTCTGTTTCTGCCACTAGACACTGTGAGGATGTAACCCTAACACCCTAAGAACTGGAGTAATCGTATTTTCCATGAGACAACAGCAGCCATCCATAAAAGTAATACTGACTCCAGGACTTTGGGTTTCAATCTGCAAATTGTATCTTCACTGGTAGCAGAATAAGGCTCGGGTATGCATACTGGTACTCTGCTATGCTCATTAAGAAATGAAAAGGTGTGCTCAGAAGCAGAAAGCTAATTCTGATGCTTCAGCCTGTGGAACTCCTGATACACAAACGGCAGCCCTAAGTGAAAGCAGAATGAGGTGGGTTTGTTGCAAGCAGGCTGCTCTGAGTAACTTCTCATAGGCAGACCTAGGCACAGATCTGACCGTAGCTCTCAGTATTGAGCTGTGAATAGGGGAGATACCTCAGCCAAGGCAGGGTGAAAAGGAAATACCTTTCAGTCTTCACCCATTTTGTTTCTGCAGATAGGATACAAAAAATGAATCCTCCAGCAGTAATACTAGTATTTGTTTGTACCTCTAGCAAACTTTTTAAAAATGCCAAGCATTTTGTTTTAAAATGCCAAGTAGGTATAAAGTTAGAGGAGATAGCCAATAAAGAGAATCCAGTCTCCAGAGCATAAGCAACATTTGGAAGGGATTTCAATTTGACTTGAAGCATACACGTTAGCACAAGATTTACACAGCCTCCCCAGAGATAAGGGACATATTAGTGGTAAGTGGCTTGCATATTCACAGAACCTTTGATCCAATTACAGCTCAAGTAGACCAGAGCTGAGCCAGGCTGTGTTGGGTCATACTTCCACTGAAAGCTGAAGCCACATTTTGAGATTGTTGCTTGGTTCCTCCTTCAACTTAACCGAAAATGGGTAGGTGGAGGTGCATTGTCTTCTGAAGTACCAAAAACTGACTTCACAATTCTGACTGCCAATCTATACTTGTATCATTTTTTATACCTGAGGCATTTTTAGAAGTGTGAGAAGAAAAACAGTAATTTCCTACCAAGTCACTACAGAAGCTTTAAAAAAAAAAAAAAAAAAAAAGCCACCGAATTCTTTAACAAAGTTTCCAGCAGCAATTCCAGCTAAGCCCCTGTCAGCCAGGAAACCTGGCAGCACTCAGGGCAACTGCTTTTGTTCTGCTATGGGGTGATGAGTGTAAGGGCAGACTGATGCACAGGGAGCTTCCCAGATGCCAATATGCGGTTAGTACGTTCAAAATAACACTTAAATACATGATTTGTGTGTGTAAGGGCAGGTATGCCATACACAGCCTAGTCTAAACATTATGCTTTTAGTCTGAACACTTTCCAGATATAAGGATGAGTAATGTTTAGGATGAAATGCTGGTATTTCAATTAAATATTGATTACCTATCATAGTGTTATTTCCAACTAATGAGAAGGTCAATTCCCTTGAAGGAAAGAGGATTTGGAAGCCTGTCCTGTGTCCAAATGATACATGATGACAAAAACACAGCTGTGGTATTAGTAATCACAGAAGAGCAAATGTCAACACTAAAAATGAGTGTGTTTGGTCTAGATTTTAAATATAGGAATATTAGAAATATCTAAAGTCTATCCTAGGGTCTTAGGGAAGGACTCCTACCTCTAATATTTTGCCTCATGACATTCAAAATTAGTATTTACTCCTCACCATCCTGCTTACATTAACTTCTCCTGTTCTCACTTGTTCTGAGCATTTTCAAGATTATTAATTTTTACAAGTAAGCGATTTTTAATTTCTCACAACAGATAATGCACTGTCCACACAGCATTCAATCAAGACACACACCCTTGATACTTGCAATTAAAAAAAAAATAATAATAATACAAACAAATTAGTGCCTCCAGCAGCTACAGCAGGCAGGGTACCTGCAGTTACCCACCACACTATGCCCGAAGAGATTTCTGTGGGCAAATATGAACAAGACCCACTCAGGCTCTTGGCCAACTGGAATCCAGCAATACTTAAGCCAAACCACAACAAAATGGGTATTAGCTCAGACTCATCTTGTACTAACCAAGACACTCAGATCCCAGTTTGAGGTTCATTTCCTGATGATTCATAGCAAGGGACAAGCAGTTCCTCAGTCTGCTGAAAGAAATGTACACGGCAGTTCTAACAGTTCCAGCTGAAGTGCTTCTGATTGTTGGGATGTAGGAAAGGTATGGAATCTGTGTTGTTATCATGCAAAGAAGCTCAGTCACTGGAAGGTCAGAAGTTACCTCAAGTGCCCATCTGCACAGCTTCCACTCTTAGTTCTCACTGTAAGTGATGAAATAAAGAAACTCACTGGACCAGCTTGAGCACAGGCTCTAGCACCCACACCGAGAGCTTGCACTAATGGAGAACGGGAAGAAAGGATGTGAACAGAACTCTTGGTGAGATACCCCACATCTCCCAGGAAGTTGGTGAAAAGCACTGTGATCAGCAAATAAAGCAGGACAACCTTATACCCACCTTAATCTTCACACAAGGACCTTTCTGTCCAACATACTGTTGTGAGAAGAAACAGTCTCTGAACGCCACACCCAAGAGGTGACTCATTTTTCTTTTAGGAAAAGAGACAAACATCACTTTTCACAAGTTTAAAAGGAATACCAGGCCTGAAGGAATACCCAGAACATGAAATTACTCAATGGTGCTGCAGTTACGTCTAGTTCAGGCAACTAGAGAAGCTGGTCAGACAGTTTTTCTCTGGTGCTCCAGAGGAGGAGGTACGGGTATCTGGTCTATAAATACACTCCATGGTGCCCACTCTGTAGTGCTTAGAGCCAGAAGTGAAAAATGAAGATAAAAAATTATCCATGGCAAAGGATAAAGATAAGAATAGCATTTACTTATTTTACCGGGACATTCCCTAAAGTTATGGTGCTATTAGAAGTGTGGTCTTTCCAAGATAAAAGAACCTTCAATGTTGGTTTGCTCTCTGAAAAACAAAACAAAACAAAACAAACAAACAAACAAAAAAACACAGGAACACGACTGACAAGTGAGCCAATAGAGAATAGACACTGCTAGAGATTGAGCATGTCTCCAAAGCCCCTGGATCTCCTCCGTCTTGGGAGGTATTTCAAACAGTTCTTAAACTGCTCTTTGAGAAGGCGATGTGTTTTCCCCGTTCCAAATTGCAACATCTGGAACAGCCAATGGCTCAGTCACAGCTTACACACAACTTTCCAGAAAAATGCACAGAACAAAATTATTTTAATGATAGGAAGTAGAAACCTTATTGACTTTGCCCTCATAACACCTGGGCTGACACAATTTTGTCTGGGCACTATCTTCATAAGGCATCTGTGTTCCAGAACAGAATCTCTCAGCATGGTGTAGAGGGGACAGGACACAACCAGACAGACTCACACACACAGAACGTGGTAACTGTTGGCAGTGGAAGGCACTTCACCTGTGCTCCACATGCTTGAGGTAAGTGCCATGAGATGGCTGAGGTGAGCAGTGACAGACTGGAACCATCCCGTCCGTACTGTTCTACTACTTACTGTGCACTCTCACAACACAGCTTGATTTATAACGCAAGCTTTTCTTGCAAGGAGCTGAGTAAGAAAACATTGTGTTGCATGTGTCTTGCCTAACGGTTTATTGCCAACAATATATAGCCTTCCTGTCTGCAGAAGGTACTGATCGTTAATATCACCTACATAAGGACTTCACATGCGTATCGATATAGTGCATACATATGTAGTCAGGTATCTCCAATCTATGCTATTTTTGATGGAGAACATTTGTGTACTTTGGAAGGCAGACCTGAAAATTACCTATTTTTGTTCTGAATAATCTAGAAGGGAGGTTTGCAGAGTTAGATACACAACTCTGCAAGATGCTGCTTATCTCACACGAATTGTTCATCCCAGTTAGATAATCTTCTAAAACCAGAAACAGCGCTGTGCTCGCTTTAAGGTGTAACTCCAGAGGCAGAATTTTGAATGTGGTGTATATACAAAAAATACCGTTTATTGCACTTTAGTCCTGTCACTGATTCATTCCTCCACCCTCACCTGCTTGAAACAGAAGAATTTTGACAGAGTAAATCAGAGATTGGACAGCCTTGTCTAATCCATCTGCCCCAATTAAACCCCTTCCCCAGGAAGCCACTTACAATCACCTTAGATAATGACAAATTATTTTTAACTTATAACCAATTTAAATAGTTTGATCCAGATTCTATTTCTCATTCTACCCAAAACAGCTTTTTTTCCTAATGACTAATCAAAACTGTTCTCAAAGAAAGATAGATCATGTTAAGTAATCTTATACTGCCAGTCATTTTTATGAAAATACTTTAGAGCAACATTTTTTTCCTCCGCTGATTTGAATGGACACACAATTCATTTCCACTGAATGAATGCACAATTCATCATTTGAAACTAGAATTTAAGAGCTAGTGCTTTTGCTAAAATTCTTATACTGTAACACAAAACTGATTACATAAAAGCAGCTTAACAAGGAGAAATTGAGCCAAGTTAGAAAAATAACAACTGAGAGTCCACTACCTGACTTTCATAGAATAAACTTCCAAAGAAAAAGATACATATATAGCACCTGAAAAGATTTAAAATAAAATTAAAATAGACATTGGTCTGGCATTATTACTGGACATTAATATCAAGGAGATAGCAATATTCAGTGACTGCAGTAGCACACTAAATCTTAGTTTTATTCCTCATTACTGGATGATCTTGAAAGATCTGCCTTATCTATCCCCGCCTGAAGTGTTCCATTTGTAAAAAGGGGCGATAGTATTAGCCTTTTTCATAAACCACTCTGAGATAAAGCACCATAAAATACACAGATATTGTGATTCTATATAAAGGGAAAGAATTGGCAGAAAATAATGCATTGAAGTATAATTACATTAACATTCAATTTAAACAGACCATAAAGCAACTCTAGACATGCTGAATATGAGAAAGACTGACTAGTAACTGCATACTAAACCACCACTCCAACCCCTGCTCCCAGCCCCCCCCAAAATTGCTTAAAAAGAACACATAACAGAAACTGAACAGCATCATGCTTTGGGGACAGAGATTTCCACATACTGTAATTAAGGAGCTGGTCAGCAAACATGTCAAAACTGAGTGCTCCAAATACAGAGCTAAGTATCAAAGTATTATTTATGTAGTCTTCCATAAAAGATAGAGTTAACCTGACAATCTGCAAGTTAAGTGCAGCTTAAAAATAACAGTGACCAATGCAGATGCTGCTAGCAGGCACTGAATGTGAATCCTGAACAGCTTTTATCTTTCAAGACTTGACTTCTGGCCACAGTCTGTAAAATTGGATGTGGACAGCCCAGTATCCTGCCACAGACAGCACTGGGGAAGACCAGACATGCAAGACATTTTCCAGATCCTCTGTTTCATCAGTACATGATGAAACATGCAATACTAAATGTTTTAATTTAAGAATGTGCTGTAAACAGCAGAATTTTGATAGACTATGCTTAAAATACTCACTGTATATGTCTACATGGATGTACATGCATATGTGTGCATCACTTCTGTAGTCTAGAGACAGCCAAGCTGGCTTCTAGGTAACTACCAAGGACTTCAGGCAGAGCGGTTTGGCAATATGATGTTCCTACATTCTTCTTGGTGAAGCATTTTTCATATCATACCGCATTAGTTTGGGAACACAGGTCATGAAGCCATCCTAACTGCCAATGTAGCTGTAGTTGCACACATGTAGCTATTATACCACATCTATACCTGAGAGCTCTTTTACTTTATCCACTTGTATTTTTCAAAGCAACACACTTAATACAGGCATAGAAACCTGCAGGAGTGTTGTTAGATGTGAAGACATTCAACTAAAGCCAGAAATCAAAGCATTTTGAGAGACTGCAGATCTAGAAGCAATGATGTCTCCCAGAGGACAAACAGGAGCTGGATTTCAAGTCTGAACCCTTGGTAGCATTTAGAAAATGCACTTTCACAACTGAAATATATTGATGGACATTTGCCTAAGTGCTAGTTAACTCGGTCCGTTTGGCAGTCAATTAACAGCAGAAAAAGGTTTTTGTCTGGCCAAACCCCAGGGCACAACGTTGTCCGAAGGTATAGAGAGCACATTGCAATACAAAACAGTTTTACTACTTGAAACATTTCAAGAAACTGTTTCAGATCAGTCATCTAAAAAGTTGAAAATGATTTGAAAATATCATGCATACATGAATTAGCTGCATTTGAGGGTGTTCCTTACCATTTCATCCTACGTCTCAACAGAACAAAAAATATTTTAAGAAAGCTCTATTAAGTCTGAAAGTTTTTTTTTGTGTATACTAGAACCATTATGGCCACAGCGTAAAGTAATCCTGTGGGTAACTGAATACAGAGAACAAAGCTAAGCACAAACACAGATGATGACAGAAATCCTATCCAAGCCTGACAGATTTTCAAAAGCAATATTGGATGAAGATGTATATATATATATAAAATGGACCTTTAGGAGGCTGTCTGTATTTACTAGGTTTTCAGTGCTTCCTAAATGAGACTAGAACAGTAGGAAAACAAACAGCAAACGGCAATAGGAAACCAGAATGATCATTGCTGTGATGCTCTATACTAGAACGGAGAAAACATTTGCAACTCTTCTGTTGCAAAACTGAACACATTTTAAGAACTACAGAATGCCTTAAGACATGCCTCAGTAATGGCTGAAAATTAAACAGGGAAGAAGTTAGGTTTCTCCTGACTAATAGGCTTCTAGTTAGGCTTCTGGTGTAGACAGACAGAAACACTAACATAAGAGAGAAGTATCAGGAATTCAGATATAAGCTAAGGAGGCACATTCAGACTGTAAGAACACAAAAAACATTGTTACTGCATTACAGTGAGCAAACATGCACTTTGTGCTCAGGAGCGACCGAGAACTTTCAGTGCTCCAGTTGGTTTCTTTGAAAAAGGAATTGCTTTTGAAGAGGACAATTTCTGCGTGCAGCTTGAGCTGTGAAATGTGATTCTAGAAACCTGCTCATGCTTCCATCAGTGTTCTCAGGTAAAATACATAAAATGTCCTTGTTCATGCATGCACAACCACCAAGCACTGAGCTATGTCCCTGCCCCTTCTTCAAGGGTATAAACGTCAGGAACCTTATTTTAAAGATCCTGAAGTATTCCTCTCAGTGAGAGCTCCCTTCCTTAGCTGGATTGCTGTGACAAATGCCTGCTTGTTCTGTATTTCAATATTTGCTGACAGGTTGGATAACCCAAAGAATCATTATGATGGATCCCCGATAATGCATGTTATCAAATTCGTAGCACTCACAAAGCATTTTTTTCTGCTTACTCCTCCCGTCTCCTGAGGACTCTGTATATTCTCTCCTCTCCCTGTCCAGTCCAAGCACACTGCTCCACCCTTCATGCTTTTTCCATTTATTACTGGATCTGATTGCCCAGAAAATCATTCCCAATATTAACCCTTATTTCTGCTAAGCTTTATTTCCCCCATCAATCAAATATCTAAGAAATACATTTTCTTCTACATATTCAGTTTTGCGATTATATTTATCTTGCAAGTCTTATCTATTTTGATTATAAACAGTTTTCAGCTGCTCATGTCACCCTTGGGTGATTTGCATGGGAGCAGAATCTGAAGGCCGTGGACCAGAGCCCTGCTGTGCACAGCATTTCATCATGTGCCTGCCAGCATCACGTTCTAGGAATCCTGCATCCTGAGCAGGAGAGGCAAAGTATGCAAAGGGAATACTGGTAAGCTGTGAAACAACCACGAGTCTCAGTGACTGGTCAGAAAAATGACAAGAAACATTGCAGACAAATGAAAAGCTAAAACTGAGAAAAGGAAGCTGATTCTAACAAATAAAAGAGGTTCAAGGCAGGATTCTGTACAAAATCTTGAGTCCAGAATACAAGTTTTTGTAGAAACAGCAGATCAATAGCAGTTAAAAAAACAGACAATGATAGAAACAGTGCAAGAGGTACAAACAATAAGGCAAGGAATTGCCATAATTGAAGACTGATTTTAATGTGTATAAATTGTAGTGCTGAGGGGGGAAAAAAATCAGAAACAAACAAACAAAACAGGTTTAGGAGAAATTTCCAGATGAGTGTGTTTAAAAACGTTATCAGTACGGGAGATGATACTCAAGTGTAAAAACTAGTATAAAAGAGGGGGCCCTGTCAGAGGCCCCAGCTAAAGGTGAATAGGCAACACAGACTGAGCTGTTACCTGCCTTCTACATGTGCAATGGAGCTGCTTCAGTACCTCTTTGTACACACTGCTGCACCTTCCTCTGACAGTCACTGCTGAGCTGTTCTAGTCTCCTCCTGTTGCCCCCACTTGGGTGTAGCTCCGTGGGGTCAGCCTGACAGTGGGCAAGGACCAGCTGTTGTGTGCTTGTTTGACTGGCTCCCCGCTGAAATAGCAATGGCAACAGACCTATGTATTCCCTGATCAAGTGCCCTAAATCTTAACATTTCACTAAGCGTGAACTGCTTCACCTGGGAGACAAAAGGCATGCTCATCATCTGAAATCCCATTAACACCGGAGTTCATCACCCAGACCTCACGCAATGCTGCCGAGCTGACAGGGATGCATCAGGGGGATCCCCCCCACACTTAATGCTGCACTGACATAATTCCGTGTGCACTGCTTCAGTTGGATGACCATCTTTTTCATTGTACTTCCTCTGCATATTTTTATGCTGAAGTAGTTTTTTCTTTGTATTTAAGTCATTTAATATCCTGTTTTGTTGCTCTAACAGGTAACAGTCTAATAAATATATATATACACACACCATTGAAGCATCCTCTAGACATTGAACAAATGTATTCTGCTCATGAAGCAGAGGTTAAGAGATTTCCCATTGATCACAGAGTTCTTTATATTAACCGCTATAGAATCATCTGTTTTAGCACTGCCCAGGTACCAGCAACATTCTGAAACTAACAAAGAAACAAACAAAAACCCCTCCACATTGCAAAGAGTAGGTAAGTAGACAGACCTGGAAAATAAACCAAGGCTGAGTTCTCTTAAAGCAAATCAACCTTACAAATAGGCACTGCACAACTGCAGCACTTCACTTAAGAATAACTATGTGGGAAGCAGCTGTCTTTCTACTACCTCCTCTTGATGAAACAAAGTATTGAATGATTTTGAGTCATGAAAATGCCTTACAGGGTCTGAAGTGGGTAAACAGCTCAACATGGAACATAATTTTGATGTTTCCCTATAGGTGCTCCCCTGAACCCCAACAATGTGAAATAAATCCTTAGGCAATTTTTTAAAAGAAAAAAATTACCCATAAGATTTTGTTTTGTTTTGAACAGGTTGCTTAAAAATAAATCACCACACACCTTGGCAAATGATAAATGAACAGCTATGAAGGCAGCAAAGACTGACAGCTTAAATAAGCTGCTCTTTAGGGAAATTACTTCCCTGAGTGACTGTTTTGATTAGCCCCATCAAATGGGTTCCTCTGAATGGTGGGCATACTCAAAAACATACATGAAAGTGCATCTAAATTTGGTATTTCTTGTAAAAGAAAGTGAGTCATGCCAGCACCACAACTGCGTAACTGACACAGTGTTCTCCATCCGGAATTCCAGGGTACAGGGCTTCGGGGCATGCAAAGACAGCACAAAACGTATGGCTGTCTTCACTGCATTTTTAAGTTGCTTGTATATACAAAGCCCCAAATACCCTCTGTTACGAAATTAGAAGGGAGTAACTTCCTGTTTTCAGGTAGAAAATTCTCTGCTTCTGCCCTCACTCTACCTGCATTCCCTCGGCAGGAGAGCAAGCTTCGTGTGTAGCTGTATGCTGCTTCCCAGGGATGTAAAATTTAACACAACTGTACTGCTCTTCATGCAAGCTCCTCCAGGAACAAAATGCTGTGCTCTTCCCATGACACCAAGTGAAATAACTTCAAATGTTCAAACTTTTCTAGGGATGCATGCAAATTACAGTTGCTTAATTCTGTACAACAAAATATCAGACACTTGACACTTGTCAAAATTTGGTCCAAACAACTTCAAAAGCTGAGTGTTGCTGGCTCATTTTAATTTAGCTTCTACACTAATGAAGAAAATACTAACCATCTTCGAAGTGCCAGTGACTTACAATTAATGTTATTCTAGCGTCCCAATCTTTAATTTAAGCTATGATTATTACACTTCTAAATATTAGTCAATTTTTGAAATGATTATTTTTAAACATTGCTTTGCAAACATACCTACAGAGCCTCAGTCAAGCTGGGCACGTCTGCAACAGAAGAGCTAACAATTCTGGGGGTTCCGTTCTTCCCCAAGCCCACTGAATTCAAAGGTAAGGTAAAGGTGTTTTAACCACAGATTACAAGCCAGAGTCACTGACCTTGCCAGGCAGAGCTGGAGTAGATTTTGTCTGAACCTGAAAAGAGTGAAGCAGCTGCACCACATACACATCTCAGCTCCTGAGTCTTCAACAAACTACAGCTGGACTAAATGATTGCAGCCCCTCGGTGCTGGCAGAGAAAGGAAGGCAGGTGGAGAGAAAACATGGGCCAACATTAATACTGTCCTGCAGGCTGTAGTGTTAGCTAAGCAAACACTGAGAGAGGAAAAAATAATAATAATAAAAAAAAACTCATCACCTGAGACGAACTTCTTCCCTCAGCGCAAGCAAAACCAAGTTTTGTCACGTCTGGATTTGGGGCTGAGATTTGAACAGGGCCAAGCCGACCCTGCAGCAGGACACGCAGGAGGGGCAGAGCAAGAGGTGGAGAGCCCTGGGCTCCCAGCTTCTCCTGGAGAAGGACAGTGAGGGTGCATGGAGTGACAATCATGGCTTCTGTCAGCAACACAGCAACCTTGTTCCACACAGCCCAACCCCTTGCTTGGCAACCCCAAGCTGGGAGCCTCTCCAGCCTTGCAGACGGGCACACACTGTGTCGATAGCTATTTTCTTTACCTCTTCTAGCCTTTCACTTTGCCTAGAGTCTCCGCTTAACACCAAGAGCCTGGCAGACACTGCCGCCTGCCTCAGTCGTTTGGGATGCTTGGGGAAGTGCTCGTTGCACACCTGGGACTGGCTTTTGCTCTGCCCTCCAGCACCCCTCCACTCCAGTCTGATCAGTGGAATTGCTGTTGTGCTGTGAGAGCTATGGAGACATAACCCCAAGATACAAAAGCATTAATGAAGAATAAAATGAGCCTGTATTAGTGAAGCCTCTCAGAGATATTTACACTGAGTCTACGTGACTGCAACTGGCCTAAACTGAGGGAAGGCCTAAGAAATGAGAATTGTGCTGATATCCACAGGCATCCATCAGGATGTGAGCATCCATCAGGCTGCTCTTTATTATAGACATAAAAACATGCACAAATAGAGCCACAAATACCAATTCAGAAAGCTTACTGCACAGCAGCCAGCAATTGGTTCCACATCCTCAGAATGTCCCAGTTAGTATTTTTGAATGCAGCAGAAATTATTAAATTCTACGTCTAAATGTATTTAACTGACACAGAATATAGTATTTTCAAAGCACCTGGCACTCACTAAACTACACACCCCACATGGTCTGAGCAGTTTTGAAAAAAAATCCATCCTCTTTTTAATACCACACTGGCAGAGAGCTTCCTGTGTTTCCAAATGAATCCTTTCCAAAGCTCTGAGGGAAGGAATATTAGCAACGAGGTTTAGGATATTAACTGTGAGATCCTTGACCAATACGGATGGTAGTGCACTTAGAGTATCAAGTGCATTTCCAAATCAGTTGATGATTTAATAAAATATTTAATTGGCATGAATAATTATCATTAAGCAAAGAAAATGGAGAAATAGCGATAAATGCTGTTTACCAAAACTGCTTTTCATTACATCATTTGTGTTGACAGTGAAGAAAAACTATCAGTTTGTCCCTGTGACTAATTCCTTGCCACTCCTGAACGTTTGCAGTCTTGAAATTTTTTCCTTGATCTTTAACTCTAATCGAAGTGTTTTCATGCTTATTTTAAAGGGCACATTTTGATTCATCTTATATTTGATATTAAAAAAATAAAAAAGGGTTCCTGAATCTTTCACCAAGGTCTAATCCCCACCACGTGCAATGAGCAGATACCATCCCCAGAAGGAAGAGCGCCGGGAGGTGTTCGGTGCTGGCCTCCCCTGTCCTGTCCCAGCCAACACCATTCCCCCCCCGCTGCTGAGCAGGGCGCAGCAAGCCTCTTCGTAACGGCACCTGGAAATCCCATCACGAAGAATTGCACATCCTACTGGGGAACTGCAGTCTAAAACTACAGTCAGGGGGCTGCACAAAAGCCTGGAAGTGATGGACACAACGGAGCTCACAAGCGCTAGTTATTTTAACACAGAATTGCAAGTTCCTGTAACTAGGCTAAGGCAAACAAGGAATGGCACACACAGAAAAAGCTGGGCAATTGCTTGCTACCAAGAGCTTCTGAAACCTAAATAAAGCCAGGTGGAAACTGTTCTTCCTTGGGTACGTAGTCTACCTATTTTTGCCTGGATTTCTAATAGTGATGTTATTTGAAATGCAAACAGTAAGAGCAGGAATTGCTATGCCCTGCTACCTGACAAAAATGAAAAAATCTCCTTCACAGGGACTGGGGGGGAGGAGAGGGGGAAGAGTGAGCAAACCAGATGAATATGTATTTTAAACAGCTTTAAGACAGAGCAGTAAGGCAGCTTGCCAAAAGCGTGCATACCACACAATGCTAGCTCTCAGTTCAGTAAATTTAAAACACCTGCTGTCTTCAAACTAACTGCATTTAAGTAAAGTTGTGCAGTCCAGAAAGTCTGCTCCAGGACAAAACAATTTAGAAGTAGCAGTTAATACACCACATAAAATCAAAGGTTGGTTATTATTCTACATGGTAGAGCACAACTCTGGAACCAAAGACAGCTTACAAAAAGCAAGGAGTGGGGAAGGGTCAATCCAACAATACAGCAGGTGATCAGGACAAATTTATGGATTTTTTCTTCTTTCCCCTTAGCAACTGAAGTAACAGTCAATGCTTTTAATTCAATTATGCTCAAGATTCTGCAGCTTGAATTTGCAGCTTATATGAAGAGGTAGCTACAACTAGAGCTTTAGCAGTTTCCATAAGGCAAAAAGACACCTTTCTCCAATGAAAGTAAAGCCCTATCTAGAGCAGCTTCAACCTTTTTAAATGCCAGAATAAACTCCTCAGGACTCATCATTACTAGTAATGACTGCTTTTAATTAATAACTAACCAATTTCATTTCAACTCAACCTCCCCCACAACTGCACTTCAGAATCTTGTACTCAGGAAAAGGCCTGGGCACGCCTGTCCAGGCCACCGTGGCTGGAGAATTAAGCTGCCAAGTCACAAGAACATGAACAACTGAAGTGGATGACTCAAAACTCTTCTGCTCCACTCCCTCCCACGAGTTTTTTTAAAGCTTACCATTTACCAGCCTTCTTAAGTCATTCCCATCATGCTTATTTAATCAGTTTTCTGCACAGGACGAACACATTTGTTCCCCACCATTCCTTGCAAATGAAAAATACACACTTGCATATAATTAAGATCTAATCACTTAAAGACATAAACCAGGAATTAATTTCATTGGCACATGCATTTCAACAGCAATGAGAGGCTCTGAGTAACACTTGGGAATTCCCTGTATTAGTCTGTATGCAAACATGGTCACAGAAGCTTACCACCTAGAAAAGCAGAACAGATGGAAAATGCATCCAGATTAAGTGAGTTCAAGGAATACAGGCACTGAGCTAAGAACTAAGCCCAGATCCTGCAAGTCCCAAACGTGTATCTTTTCCACAAGACCATTTATTCTCTGTCAACAGAAACCTTTGTGTGAGCCAGAACCAAAAATCAGAAGACAAATTAAGGTTTCACCCTGTAATTCAGGTCCTGGATGACAAATACAAGATGTAATTTTATTTCTTCAAATAAAATATAGATTACTCTTAAGGATTACCATCCTTCTGCATTTCAGTTCATTTCAAGCTAGACCAAACTCTTAAAATGACTATTGAAACAATTACTTGGTTATAGAAATGGCTGATTAAACATTATGGGAGTAACTCGTGTTTCATCACACTCGTACATTTTCTCTCTCATTTTTCTCCATCCTGATTTGAAGTTTTACCAAAAATTGCTTGAGTTTTGGAGAGTTTAGTCTGTTAGCTTAAATTCAAGTTCCCACAATACCTTTCTTACAAAATCCCCAACTCTTCTGTATTTGGATTCAGCTAAACTTTATAGGCAACCAGAACAGAAAGCTCAAGCTACCCAAATATACCATCTGCTTTTGTGATGAAAACATCAAGGCACCGTAAGTCAATCCATAGACGTTGTTCTCCATTAATCATCTCCAACATAAATTGGGATGTTCTGCTGATGACGGGTGGGGTTCTGCCACCCTCATTCCCATTTATTTTTCTCCATAAAACAGTCCCACTGATTCTAATGAGACTGCTTGCAGAATAAAGTATTATTAGGGAAAACAAAAGTCAAAACATATCTGAATGCATACAGGTATTTTTATTTGTCAATACATTTTAGAACAGTTTCTTCATGAGGAATGCAAGCTTTAGGAGTTATTTTCACTGTAGGCATGCTGACTACCAGCTAACAAATCATTCCCTGTTATTCGTTACCAGACAAGTCTACTCCCAGCTACAGAAATAGAATGCCACAGAACGCCAGGCCATTCGAGAATACGACCAGCTCTTTAAAATATTTCAGATTCAACTAAACCTTCCACTGAAGGTTTCTTTCCTAAAGGCCCCTTTTACATTGAATATATTTCAACCATAGGAGGAAGAGAAAAAACAGTCAAACAAGAGCTTATCTAGAGAAAATATCCAGATTAATGTTAAACCCCTTTTTTCTGCTATTATTTTTTCCATATTTTCGCCAGCAATCCCACAATTTCTTCCCCACACGGTCCTACTATAGAGTTCCTTTGCTCTCCTCGCGGCACTCACCGATGCACACACAACGCTCCCAGGGCTGTAACAGCGCCATTAAGTGAAACAAACGTCTCTCCTCTCTTAAAAGACTGATCTATGCTTGTGTACCATTTGCTTATTTCATCAGTGCTCTCCGCACTAGATCACTTTCTTAGTTCAACATGCACAGGTACAGAAGGGAAAGCAGCAGGATGCACCCAGCCGGTGATGAATTACACATAGGCCCCAGCTTTAGTACTCCTCTCCCTTAAGATCTTCTTATCAAAGTTGAAAGTATGTTGAACAATTGCTGTGGTTGGATAGCAGAGCTTGAATGATTTTTCACTGGGCGTCCATGGCCCCATAAACTCTTCTTGAAGTTTTTACAGTGTTTATTTTAATTTTTAAATTGCAGCGGTGGAATACTGTTTTACAACTCTTCTACTTGACTTAGTGCTTGCTGTTTTATGTTGGGTACTACGTTGCTGGTAGTTTTTATCTGCATGAAGTTGTTTCACTAAAGAAATAAAGATGTATTTCAAGTGCAATAACCTGGAATAAGAGTCATTTTTCTCTTTCCTTTACAATGTTCCCACTTAAAAATAAAAAACAATATTTTGAGTTTCTTGAAAACACAAGCAAATAAAAAGACAACTCACTAGTAAGAAACAAGCCCCGGAAGAAGCACTTCAGGTAAACATACCTAGGGTATCTTTTCCATATGGAAAGTTAATTAAGTTATATTAGTAATTTTTTAATCTAAATACTTTTAAAAATCTAAATATAATTATTAAATCTGATGTATTAACTGATTAGATATCCTAAGTTTCTTAAACTGCAGTGATAATCATCAACAACTAGGATGCTGATAATGATCTGTGCCACACTCTTCATATCTTTTTCATCTTTATACTTCTTTTATTAGCCTCAAGAATAAGGCAGCCACCAGGCTTACATCTTCCTGAAGCAGAAGGATGTGCACAAAAATGATTTATTGAGTTTCAGTGTTTATAGCTTGGACTGAAATGAGCCCTCCATTAATAATACAAATTAAACCCTTCATACGTTCAAGTACTTACGGGTTTCATACATTTTCATATTCTCCACACTTACCTATTTTACTGCACATAGCTCAACCTATTATTTCTGATAACAGGGAAAACAAGCTTCATCTCACAGTGGCTAACTGTGAGTTAATCTCCCTAACACTGGAGATTTTGAATGTCCAGATTAAAAAAAAATAAAAAAAATCCCCGGTCTACTGGTGGTTACCTACTAGCAGTTCTGACATCAACTACATGCAATGGCAAACGGGCTCTGTCAGGAGGGGGCTGAAGAACTGTTCTTCTAGGATTGTTGCAAGCAAGAAATATAAAATCATCCCAACTCATCTCTACACTGCACCCACCCCTGGCTTGGTCACACCAGCATGTTTGGGTTAAGAAAAAGGAAGCCACATCCATCTTCCTGTACTCCTCCCCTGCTCCCAGCACAGCTCTGAGAAATTGTATTCTCACTATATTCAGGTAAATAATTGGCTTAAAGATGTAAATAACAGTAATTTTAATTGTAGTGACTTTTTCCAATTCTAAGCATTCAATTCACATGCAGCCTGGAAAGAGCCATCCACCTTGATTTGTTGGCTGCAGGGCTAACTACATGTTCAAGTATCAACCTTACAAACTTTGGACCTGAACTCTGTCCTGACAGCTGGACGAGCTTACCTATATTTCATACGTCTCCTGGTCTCCCTCTGGTGTGAGTGCAATGATAGGACAAGGTGTAATAGTTTTAAACTAAAAGAGGCTAGGTTTATATTAGATGTTGGGAGGAAATTCTTCGCTCTGAAGGTGATGAGGCCCTGGCCAAGGCTGCCCAGAGCAGCTGTGGCTGCCCCATCCCTGGCAGTGCCCAAGGCCAGGCTGGATGGGACCGGGGGCAACCTGGACCAGTGGGAGGTGTCCTGATAAAGAGTCCCTCTCTGGCCTTCCTGTAGTCCCCGTTTAGGTACTAGACGTACCAGTACCCAAACCTGTTACTCTCCTTTTACATGCTGCATAACCATTAAGCTGATATTTTCATAAGTATGCAAAAATATTTCATAATCTCTTTCCTAAGCAGTAATAGCTAATTTTAAACCCATCAACACATATGGGTAGTTAGGACTGTTTTTCCCCCAATGTGCATTTTGTTGTGTCTATCAACAAGGAGTTTCATCAAGCATTGCATTGTTTGTTCATGGTATTTTCTAAAACTGTTTATGTAGTATCAGTGTCATTAAAACAATCTGGAATAACAAACTGTCTTCTCCCCAGCTCTGTACTTCTTCAAGGTCATTTATGAACACAGTGAATGCTACAAGTCCAAGGCACACTGCTAGTAATGGAATATGGTCATTAATGCCTATAGCTATTTTTTGACCAGTTTATTTACAATGGATATCCAGGTGTCGTTCACCTATAAATATTTATTCTGTAACAACTTGGATACTTTGGAAGCCTTCAGTGAAAAACATTTTTCAAGCTTTTGGAAATGCAAACATACCACATCAAGCAGATCATTGTTATAAATCTGCTCCTTTCAAGAGTTCTAAAAGAGCTACAATATTTCATCACATACTGAGTCTTTTCCAGCACAATCGTATTCACTCATAACTGAGAAGTGTCATCATTTATCCATTTCATTTCATTTAAGTGTTATCATTTATCCATTTCATAAAAACAAGTCTTGGCTTAATACAGACTGCCTAAAGAAGGCACATCTGAGGAAGAATACAATCTCTTCTGTCACTGGAGCACCATGGTAAAAATCACTACATTAAGCATAGAATGACTCTCCTATTTGAATAACTTAATAAACAGAGCTTTAAAGTTCCTTGACATAGCATTAAGCTTGTTAGAAAAAAAAAAAAAAAAGTGTAATGAAGAAGGTTCTTTACAGAATACATATGGATTTCGTAACACGCTGAATAAAGTTCTGCAACACAGCCTGCCTGTAGGATGCTAAAGTAAAGTGAGGTAGAATTGTCCAAGGTATGTGTCACAGGCCCAGCTTTTAAAATACCACACTTGGCCTGCTTTGGGCTGTTCAGCAATACTATCTTCATAACCCTTGTATCTGCTGTGATTTACATAGCTCCATCCCTGTCAAACCAAATGCATCTAAATCATATTTTCATTATACAGGAAAATTTTACTCAATTCCCGGTCTCTTACCATAATTCAATACTCTCCAGATCAAGCTGCCAGATGAACCTGGACAGCAACTGTTCCATGTGTCTGTCCTAGTTATTCATCCATTCTTCAATTTTCCTAGCATTTCGCAAGTAAAATTTGTTACTGCTACTGTCACCATTTATCACAGAAACAACTTCTAAAAAACCTTGTACACAGCTTCTCTGATTACAACTTATGCATAATATCCCTATGTACTACAACATAACCTTCAGGAGGCGTATAGCTTAGTACCTGGCACTCATGAGTGAACTATTAGTTCACTTAATCAACTACTAGTATATGTTCTTATTAAGACAGACATGGTTTTAAATGGCTTGCAATGCTTTTCTTGAAAATGGATAGAAACATACACATACAAAGCCAAAACAAACAAAAAGCCCAGCAATCCAGAATGTTCCAGCCATTCACTCTAAATAACTACCCAACAGCAGTTCCTAAAATAGGATCTGAGCACACATAATTGTGTTCAGGACTCTGGCAGGAGGAATGACAATAGTATGAAGAAATTAACACACAGCTCAGATCAATCATTACTTAATTTACAGAGCTTGGTGTTCCCCGCGCACCATGTGTTGAGTAACAAGTGACTTCATTAAACTAAATGGATCTTTAGTAAAGCAACTATTTACAGAGCAGCTGCAGCCTGATATTTCTGACATATGAATGTGGGTTGATTTTCAGATAACCCTTTTATTCTTCAACTTCTGTTTGTCCTCAAACTTATTACATCTAAAAAGGGGAAAGTTTCTCCAGGACATATATTCCTTTTTTTTTTTTTTTTTTTTTCTTCCCCCACAAACAATACAACTAACTCCTTTTTTCCCCCATCAAATCTTCATGTCATAATAGTTCTGTCCTTATGGAAATCGCATTCAATATCCTCACTCTTCCAGTAATTAGAAACCCTATTTCCAGCTTTAATGTATTTCTTATCCTATTTGTAGCTGATGGTTATTAACTAGCAGTTGACATATACAGAATTAGAACAAGGGTGATTTGTAATTCATATTTTTCTTCCTGTTGAATCGAAGTTCGATTTGGTGATTCCTGAGAAGCCTTAAACTCACAACAGCCCTTGGCTTCTGCTTTTCATCTCCCTGCAATAGACTGACCCCTATGAGATTCATTAAAAACATGCTGATGATTGCCCCCTGCTCCTGTTTTTTTGACAGACTATATACACAGTGAGCTAACTTTAACGTGACATTCCTCCCATTGTGGAAACAACTCTATCTACTAGGAATGTGCTAATTAGGCTCTGCAGGTCCAATTCACACCATAAACACATGTCACAACAGCAAGCTGAATTTACCAATTTGCTTTCAGTTCCTGCTGTTGTCTTCCTTCTCCAACTCCCATTTTCATTTAAAACAAAACAAACAGGCTTTCCAGCAAGAAAGGCTATGCCTTAGGGAGGAAACAAAACAAAAACAAACCAACCAAAACCAAACCAACCAAACAAACAATAAACTAGTAGATCTGATCTTTTACTGAGCATTCACTTTTCCTGTCTTTTCCAAACTCATATTAGAGAGAAACATTCCCATGCCAACTTCATCCAAACTACCTGTATTTCAGAAACTAGCCACAACCCAAAATGTCACCTTCTTCCCAGCTCCCAGTGGGAAAGACACCACTCGGTTTGTTGAAACACACCAACTTTTACAATACTCTAGTTTCCAATCTGCAGTGACACTGCTTATGTCAATGTTGGCAGAATAAAAATAAAAATATTAAGGCATTTACCTCAAGATCAAACCAAATCCTAGAAGAGCAGGATCCTATTCCATCTGCCTCCTACAAGGAAGGAAAAAAGATACATGCTCCAAGTGATGTCATTAGTGACTTCCCCAGCCATATGAAATGCCATCACCTCAAGCTCATTACAACCTACAAACGCTACAATCTATTTCTAGATTATAATCTACAAATGCTCAAGGAAATACAAGCATAACGGCATGAAACAGTGTTCAGTCGGGCATGCCCAAGGCTAACAACCACAACACGCTTTTACACATCAGTTGCATTAATGGGTGCATGGAGCAGTTGTTTTTAATTTGATAAATTACCACATGTAATTTCACTGACACTGTCACTTCAACAGTGATCTACTGATACAACATTCAGCACCTGAACAACCAGAATGTGTGGCAAATTCAGCCTATGAACTGAGGCCTGCCGCGGGCAGCCTCCCTGCCACGTTTCTCCCACAACAGGCCCATCCCCACATTCCTCCTCAGGCTGTGTCCCAGAACCAAGACAGAAGTGGCCCGCTCTGCAAAACCTTGAAATACATTAAATTAACTTTGCTACAAGGCCTCTGTTCAGTTCAAGTAGGTCACATAGCCACTTACAGAAAAGTGAGGTGCTCATGTCTCAAAAACCTCCTGTGGTGCACACAGCCAGTGGGGAGCGGAAGGCATCGCGGCTGTGAGGAGGTGTCAGAATGGCACCGGCCGTGGCCAGCTCCAACCAGCCGGGTGATGCCAGTGTCTGGAGCTTCAGCCCATCAGAGCAGGGCTGAGGGAGGAAAGGTACTTCCCCAAGTGCTCAGTTGCTCCTCTTCCTGCTTTTCAGTAGCACCTACATCAAGAATTAAAAGTTGGTTCACTGGCAAAAACTTGAAGTGAAATTGCAAGTTTGAGGCCAGTTTGCCTGCAGCAACTCCAAACATCTTCGCTTGATCCTGTTTTCCTGGCAGGAGCCAGGCTGCCCCGACCAACTGGCACCTGGATTCAGATCCAAGCAGGTGGACTTGAAGTGACATCTTTAAGCCTCCAGAAGTACGAGTAATTTTCTGTCATCTGCCACTCATGTGGTGCTTGTCAAGGGTACAGGACAGTCAGCTTTTTTGTAGCCTTACTGAACAATTTGCCACTGGAGTCAGAGGTACCAGGGGAGCAGAGTAGCTCCAAGTGACAGTCTTGCAAATGTCATTGTGTCTTGCAGCACTACACCCTAACAGCACTTTTGCACTGTCCTAACCCCATGCCTGTTTTAGAAGGAAAAGGCAGTGTAGGCAGCAGCAACACTGCTCTTTGGTGACAGTGGCCAGAAGAAGGTGGCAGATGCCATCAACCATCTCCTGCTAAGTACCACAGTGAGATGTACACCTTGGACTGTCACTGCAAAACCAAGGCACACCAGGTCCATAAGCCCATTAACAAAAAGGACATACGTTTCCACACAGTACAGAGAGTGTAGCTGAAGTACAAAGGCTGAAAGGCAGCACCACAGGTCATAACTGTGAGTCTCATGAAAAGGGTCTACCTCTAATTCAATAATTAATTCTGCTGGGGACTTAAACAAAACCCCAGAAAATGAACTTTTGCAGTATCCCGCTCCCCTTAATAAAACAAACACTAACATAATTCAGAAAAAATATCTTTCAGAAAAACAGTCTAGTTTTCCTCTACTGTGCCATTTAAAGTTGGTTTATTGATGTCTTAAATTAAGGCAATGGTATCACATTTCAAAGAAACACCTTCCTGGCACTGCTTATTATTAACAAGCGTATGCATGGCTTACTAAGGATTCCTTTATACTAGCCCACAATACTCCTTAAAAAAAAAGTTGTTTATGTATTTTCCCATCTTCTTTATAATGTCAAGAAGAGTTTGTGTATCTCCTGCTTTCTATATTGCAGACTTGCCTGAAAAATTTCCCCAGAGACACAACTGAAAAACAACCAACTAAAAAAACCCTCCGGTTCCTTATAACAATATATGGATTTGTATACTGGAGTTGAAAGTATGCCATATTAAGAATATTGAAGATATTTGCCCGTGAAGAACATGGGCAAACTACCACCACCCATCTTTAAAGAAACTCACATAAGCACAACACATGATCTAAGTACATTCTTATTTCTGCATTTACATCTCACTGGGTCTAGAATTTGCTAAAAAAGCACTGAGACATAAGGAAACATTGACAAACATGTACAACAGCAATGTTCACTTTCAGCATTTCAATTTTAACTGCAGTTAAGTAAGCACTTCAATAGATACAACTTTGTGGCACCAATAAATGACTGGCACACTTTCACTGTGCAAGTTGAGAAAAGAAGCATGAAAATTTGACTTTTCAAAGACCATATACATTTGTTAACAATGCTAAATCAGGGCTGAGTTACTAACATTGCAGAGAAATACACTAATAGAGGGAGAAAGATGCTAGCAACATGTTTCAGTTATTAGTGAAGAGTTGAAGCATGTTCAAGTTTCTTCTGTCTGGAAGACTGAAACATCACTGTGAAATATGTTTCATTTGATTCGTGTCAGGATGAAACAACGCTAGGGCCACAGGATGAAATGTAACTTTCTGTCTAAGAAAAACAGAGTGGTTAGTGTACATAGTTCTTGTATTGTGCTAACTAAAGGCCTAGCAATTTGTGTAAATAGAGGGCTTCAAGGACGAACACTGAGACTCCAGTCTGAGAGATAAGAGGACCGAGAAGTTCTTTTTCTGAAAACTGCTGATTTCTGCATGAGACGCTGCCCAAGCCTCTGATGTCTGGCAGAGGGATTCACCTAATAAGGAGAGAGGGGGGAGAGCTGAAGGACAACCGAAAGACAAAGCTTGGGAGGCTACGAATCTCAGCACAAGAGACCCCCAGGAAGACCACCAGAGACTGATACGCATGCGCCCAGAGGGGGTCCGGATTCTGGGAACTAATTATAATAACCCTGCCTTTTCTAGGAATAGTGATGAATATGTATTAGTCTAATAGTATAAAAATCAACCACGTGATTTAACAGGTGTGCGTCTTGGTGGAGCAGAGACTCCCGGCGCACCCAGCGCTGTTTGCTTGCCTCTATTTACTTAATAAATCACAAACTTTGATTGCAATTTGGAATTTTAGTATTTGGAATTTTAGTATCTATCTCATCACTAAGCATTTTGCTAAGAATCCTGTTGATTTTTCTGCCACTGTATACAAGGCTTAAACAAAAAAAAAAAGCAAATAAATGCAGACCTTTCTAATCATGCCTGTAACTGTCAGCAATTAAAATTTCATACAGCCCTCCTCTATCAACTTCAAATGTATACAGAGATTATATTTAACAAATGTGATAGATGCATTTTTTCCCTAAATAGAAAGACCTAGGGACATAAGGTAAAATTGTAGATTTCTTCAAAAGCACCAAGTTGAAGACTTCCCCTCATGGGAGAAAAAACATACCTAAGTCCATGGCAGTCTAATAGTCATGCTGATACCAACCCTCCTCCAATCTGAGGCAACTAAGTAGTATGAAAAGCCCAACCCTTCCTATGCCTTTTTCATTCTAGCTGAATTCGAGAGAAAGAAATCTAAATACAATCTACTTTTGCTAGAAAATACAACTGGACTGCCAGCTCACTTCACAGACTAAAAGAGCCTTCTAATAGTTTTCAGGTCATTCTACTCCTGAAGAATTTGCCTTATTAAGGCAGACAGTCAATTCATTAAGAATCAGAAATGAACTTTGCTTTGACTACGTTTACTTCTCCATATGTTACAAAAACGTGAGTGTTAAAACCACAGACATCCAGGGATAATGGGATGTCAGGGAGCCTTCTGAACTGGAAATCATTTTGCCCACTGACACCTGGCTTTAGGACAATAATTTAGTCTCTTTGTTCTTTATTCTCACCAACTTTAAAATTCCTAGTACTAAAGAGCTCACATTGTTATCTTCATGAGTGTACAAATGGGACTCCAATCTTGGATGTAACTGAGTACTCACAGAACAGCACTGCTTAAAACAGAACTTGTCTGGAGTCACTGGAGTATATAGTACTGTAAAATTAATGCTTTAATAGAAAGGAAGTAATCCAATCAAGTAAACCATATTAGGGAAATTATATAATGAAACAACAGTGAGTGAATTGTGACTGCCTGAAATCCAAGTTTATTTACTATACATTGCAAATTTACTTACAAACTCCTCAAATGAATTCACATACTCAAACTAAATTTGGAAAGATTCACAATGCATCAAGTTGTCTACCTGACAGTTCTTGGAACCTGAAGATAATGACATATGCTAATCATTGCTTTTAAATAAAGATTTAGTCAACTGAGACAAAGCCCACTGATCTGACAAGCAAGCCATCTTCTCTTTAGGCTCATCTGAAACACTTGATTCTACAATTTACAACACTTGATTTACAATTACTTTTAGGCTTATCTGCTTTTGCTGTTTCTCCCTTCCATACACTTCAGAATATAGTAAATCCAAATGGATTATGAACAACTTGTACTGCAAAAGCTACCTTCATGTAACAAAGACAGATACTGAAAAGATGAACAATAGTTTTCTGATCAGAGTCAGACTGTTTTAAGAGCCACCCAACTCTGGCCTCTCAGACACAGCCTTGATCCAACAGCAAGCAGAACTGTTACTTGGTTTCCTTACATTTGGAAAGCCAAGCAAGTATCACAGACTAGTGTGTTAATGGCTAAACAACTCTGTAAGGTGAGCTGTACCACAGCTAAGATTAAACGCTATCTCCCCTAAATACAATGCTTAACACACTGCACTGTGATTGCTTACAAACATCAAAACAGAACAGTGATTAAACTATAAACTATATCTGTTTTTGTAAGAACTCTCCCCACTGCAAAGAAAAAGACGTACTGTATGTAGAGATGCCTTGCTTGGAGTCCACAAGTATAATGGACATGCTATTCCCATCAGTAGAGCTGCATGTACTAGAGCTGCATAACCAGCTGAATAAATTTCTGCTTTAAGGGGTTCCTACCAGATGCTGCATACATATTTGAAAGTAGATAAGCCCAAACTAACAACGAAGGTTCTGTAAAACCACCAACTGAGTATCTCCCCTAGGTAGTCAGCTTTGGAGCTGAGACCTGCTTTGCCTGCTGCATGGAAATGACAACCAGCAGCAAGTCACGGATATCTTGAGAGCAGACCCCAGTGACTGATGAGGCCAATGGATCACAAGCAGTGAAAAAACAGTGAAAAATCAGGTTTGACCAAGGGACGGTTCTGTTTTATTTTATTTTGATCCCCAGAGGAGAGATCCTCAATGCATTATGAGAAAAACACCTAGTTCAGAGAACACAGAAAGAATTGAGGTGTTTCTGGCATGTCCTTCCTTCAGCTTTCCTCTGGGGGCCCAACAGTCATACACTGAATACTCAGAACACAGAACAATGTAAATCCCAAGGGACAGCACATCTCTACTAAGTCATCTATGGCATGGCTTGTGTCACTTGCTCCCCTGATGCAGACACTTAGAAATTTCTCTCGAGATAAACATCTCTGCTCCTAACAGTTATTCATGCCTGACGCTGCTCTTGATAATCCCACTGTGTTTTCCTGACGCACTTCATTCTTCCAGGCACATTATCCTGCATCCATGTTGCATTTATATCTTGTGTATGCTTTCATTTTAGGAGGTGTTACGGGTATAAATGTACCTTAGCAAGGCAAATCTTTGAAACACACACCTGAAGAGAACAGCAGAACAACACTGAGCAGACAACAGAAGTCTTGCTCAGATTCTTGCTCATGAACCTACTTCAAGCTAGACTGAGAAGCCTAAAATCCACTATTTTCTAGACAATCAAGAGACATAGGAAATGAACAGGAGTCTTTCACTGGTAATACCATGCATTTGTTCCAAAGGATTAACTTCATTTTAGTAGCTTCCCAGTTCAACCGCTTAAGGGAAGACTTATTTCTCGGATTTTGAATCAAACAAGGTCATTTATCCAGTATTCTATATCACTGAGAAATGGCAAGTTGAAACAAAAACATTTAACTCTTTAAATTCTGCTCATCTGAATTGTGGTTTTAGCAAAGAAAATGATAGAAACAGAGCAGCATATCTCCTACAAACTTACCAGAGATAAACTTGAATTCCTGGCCATACTGTGAGCTGTATGTGTGTTACAGACATGGATTATAAAGACAAGGTAGGAAGTTATGGATCTATCACAGACAAGCATCTTACCATCTACAGCAGCCCTCTAGACTTCAGTTCCTTGTAATATTAAAATGTTGCCAATGGGATAATGAAAAAAGCCCCTGAATCCTACTTTTAACACTTTCTGTGCGCTAAAGACAGTTTCTCTTCTGAGCTTCTGTATGCTTCACATATCATACACCCTTCTTCATAATGACAAACTGGAAAATTCTTCCCATTCTGAGTAAATTAGCTTTGAAAAAAAGATACTGTTTGGTACCGTTAGGCATGCATGCATACTCAGACCTGAGTATACACACTCATGGCTAAACTTCCCAAAGTAACTAGATGATCAGTCCAAGGGAATGAAATATAATCTTCATGAATGAAAAACCAAATCTGCAAAAACATCTCTTCATGCTCTTAACAGCTCGATCGCTCCTTGGAGAGTCCAAGTCAGGAGTTAACATTCTACATACTGTTTGCAGAAAATGTACAGCTAAAACAACAGTTGCTTTTGTTCTATATCCCATCTCTTTGAGCAAACGTGTTTTTGTAGAGCCTTTGGGAAATTAAGAACTACCTTTTAAGATGGGCTCATGGCCAGGCTTTCAAGCACAGGTAGAGTTCAGGCTAGACCTACTATAGTTATGAAATGAAATCAACTTAAACTATCCTTCCTCACCCAATAATCTTATGTTACTCCCACCACTGTTAGTTAGAATACATGTTTTATACTTGTATAAAATACAGTATATAAACACACACAGAAGTTTAGAGCAATGCCTCCAACAAAAAAGACATGCCAAATACACATCTCCTTCCTTTAGCATGGGCATTGCCATGTGAATATAACCTTATGAGGGTTTTATATAATTATAAAACACTACTTGTATTAATGTAATTGTGCTGCCATATCTGCAATGTTTTAACTGCAACCGTAACAGAATTTGGTTTTGATCGTTATTAAAGCAACAGCTGAACAAATTCTAGGTTAAAATGGTAATAAAAAAGCATGTCCCAACTGCACTAAAACTGCTAAAGGGAAGTACACTGAGTGGAATAACTAATGCTTCAATTTAGGACCTTAGCATTTTGGAAGAAGTCTATGCAGTATGGAGATGTGAACTAAACCAGCATGTACAATGATGTTTTTCTCTTTTAAGAATTAAATTTAGGTTTCAAACAGGCTACAGAAATACAGGCAATAATTAAAGAAATTTACTGTTGAAGAAATTCAAACCAAAGTATCATCAGGCAAATATGAGAACTGCAGAAGACAAAATTTAAGACGAAGTATATTTACAGCAAACGCCAAACCTGGGGAGTGATCAGCATTCAATCTTCAAATTACATTTTAAATGTAATGGAAATGGTCTCCTGTGTATCCTGGTTGGATACAAAAAAGACTTGTCTCAAACTCACAGCAGGGGAGAAAGCATAGTACCTAAATATCCAGATGCTTAAAAACTAGGTCTACAACACCACACTTCGCATTCTTGATGTAACCACATAGCTCTGCAATACAGCACATGCTCAGTAGTATACGGTAAGCTTTATAGTGAATTTGCAAGGCCTCAGAACTGAGGTTTGTACAGCCTGCTCTGTCCAAATCTCTCTTTAACTAACTTGTAGCTTTAGTTGGTTTAACCATGACAGTAGTTTCTCAAATTAGCAAGGTTACGTATGGCTAGGCTAGCAGTATCTTATTTATTTCATTTCACATTTCTGTGGTACCAACATAGGTTTATATACGCTGCAATAACAAGCAGTTATTCAGTGTTACCCCTAAAACTAATTCTACAAAGTAAAGAAAGAAATAGCATCTAACATATGCAAAAGGTACTACACAGAATAAATCTGGGTGAAATCTGGGTCAGTGAAGAAAGAGGAAGGCATAACAATGTTAGCAAACAAAAACAATCCAGAGTGGATTCTAGAAGGAGAAAGGAATATATAACAAAAGAACACAACAATGTGAACACCCTCCTCCTCTTGGCAAAGGACTACACCACTCCAGCTCCCATATGAATCCACCAATCTTAGGACCCAAGGGGGCAGTGGAAGAGGGGGAACAATTTTAACTGCATTGCAGCGTGTTTGTGGTATTTTTCTTGTGGTTGCTTATATCTGTTTGTTTGTTTGTTTTGGAGTGGATTTTTTGGTAGTAAGTAGATATTGACTAACAATAATTTGACTCATGATTTCAATTATACTAACAAAGAAATCCTTGCTTTACTTTAATAAGGTGTATTTCCCTCTTTACCCATACAGAAGTCTGAGCACTAGACAGAAATTGTATCGTTACACAGAAATAGCTGAAGTTTTAGAAGCTGACAAAGTAAAAACCCAAAACTGAACACCACTGTTGCAACTGTTGTTCAAGTTTTTAACAAAGCATTTTACTTTTCAAAAGTGAGTCACACCCTCTTCTCATCCCTAAAACAACTGTCGATAAAACCCTTTCTAAATTTCTGTCAATTTGCAAGGATATTGGAGAAATTTTGTTAGAAATTAAGATGAATATGCATAGCTTGGTGAAAAGGCAAGATGGAAAAACATCAATGAAGCATATAAGCAATGACAAAGAAACAGCCTGACCCAAAGGTATAACTAGAAGACAGAAACAAAAATGATAGAAAGCAAAGCTTCTTCATCAATGAAAAGCAGTTGCTGTGCTCTCACAGAAACTACTGTTTCCCAGCCAACATGGGTTCATGAGGAGTAGGTCCTGCTTGACAAATCTTTATTCCTTTTATAAGATCACCCATCTAGTCGATCAAGGGAAGCCACTTGATGTGAACTTTTGGGATTTCAGGAAAGCTTTTGATATACTTTCTCATAGGATCCTACTGGACAAAATGTGCAGCATACAGCTAGATAACCCCGGTTCTGAACCTAGACTCAGAAAATGTGAGAGAATCATCTTGCATTTCCTAGGAAACAAATTATATGGTCTATCCTCTCTATTCCTGATGTCTGTTTTTCTGAACCATTGCATTGAACCGGGGAACTGATATTGTGCATATTCACTTGAGGCTAGAAATTTCTGCTTTGCTGCTGCACTACTTAGAGTTCTCAACATAAACTCTAAGTTCTCTATACTCACAGGCTAGCAGGCAAACTACAACCTGCTCCACCTTAGCACTGGAAAACACTGCAACGGTGTCTCCTGCAGAAAGGAAAATGCTATTCCATCAGTACTTGGTTGGTCACAGCTGAAGTCACAAGCTGTAAATTCACAATCTGAGATTAGACTTTCTAACACTTGCTTTACACCTGTAAAATTCAAGCTCAGTGCCACCAAATTGAAAAGTGAGAAGTACTTCTTCTTGTGCTCACTAAAGACAACAGATTTTCCATTTACTGAAAGGCACAGGAAAGATTTTGCTGCTAGGTTTCCACAAGCAGTACGTACATATAAACTATTTTAACCTAGTAAATAGCCTCATCAACACAATCAAGTGGTTTGTGACATAGGCATGTCTAGTACCTTTTGCTAGAGATAAGATGAAACAGTAACTTGCTTTAAAGTGCAAACTTCACTTCCAGCCAGCCAGCAGAACACAGGAATGGGCACAGGGCAGCAGGCATACCCATGACAGCACTAACCTAAATAACAAAGTTACCTGTCAAACACAGCAGTACAAACTCCACAGCTAGCAACTGAAGTTACCTCTGCCCATCCTGTATACATTTAGGACAAGCCCATACCATGCCTTCAGAGTCACATGCCCATTACTACTGTTAATTATGCTAATAGAATTAAGATACTGCTAGCAAACCTAACCGAATTACAGAGTTCACCTCACTTTGATGCACTGAGGTATTCCAGCATCTTTTCTTGTGTGTTTCTCAGCCTTGCTGCCTGAGCCTGCATGATAACAGATTTTCACAGAAGTGTAATAGTCAATGCCAGCTGAAATTAACCCTGCTGTTTAGTCAACAGGGCTGTAGCAGCTCCTTGGACAATAAACTGTAAGCTAAGATTTCTCTGGAGAAATCTTATCTCAAGAACCATATATTGGCATGGAAGGTATGTCATTAAAGTAACCAAAAAAAGAAGGGCTATACTGAAATTCAATCCTCAGCTAAATTCTCTGCTTACACCATCATTAACTAAGTTGTTCCTCATCTCTTAATTTATACAGGTGATTCTGAGCTCCCTGCTAAAGACGTAAAATATCCTCTTTGATGGAGGAGGATAAAGCAACAGTGGCACAGAAAAGAATTTCACTTTTATATGTTGATAGAAATTTTAGAAACAATTCAAAATTGTCACAGCCTCTCTTAACTCTATTTTTTCTTTAATACTTAAAGAATCAGATTTTGTTTGAGAACAAAAATATTTCCTGATGAAATCTGACACAGTGGCTGATATACTTTAGGCACCATATTTACCACAAAGAGATTAAAAAATGTTGCTAATTTGTATTTAATAAAATCCCAAACCTTTCTGATGAGCCTAATATGAATCCTAACACTTGATTTGCTTAAAAAATAAATAAATCAAGACATATTGTAAAAATTGTGGCAGATGGATCAACCCAAAAGGTTACCATTAATTAATCTATTGAAAAAGCTATTTAACATCATTTACTGCCACCATGGCAAATATGACAGGTTTACAAATTAACATATTGGATGCTTAATGTTAACATCCATGTTCTGTCAGGTCCTCCTGTGACTAATCGAAATGTAGCTTGGATTGCTGTAACTAATAAGTAATCCTGGTACATAAAATTGCTTTGCCCTGGAATTACGGCAGTATGAGCACTATCTTAATTATAGCTGTTTTAGAGCCTCATCTATCAGTCACTTATGAGCAACACTTCTAAAGGTTCACAAACAGAAGAGTAAAGACCCAGCATCCATCCAACGGACCAACATCAACATAGCCAGTTGCCTTGTATGTCTCAGAAAGATGTGTGGAGCCTAGACCCAATCTCAGGCATGAAAAGATGATCAGGAAAGCTGCATAAATTAAGTGGAAACATCATCATTCAGGCTTTGGAAGCCTTATCTGTACACAGGATAAATGGTACCAACAATCACTTCCTCCAGTCACAACCAAAACCAGCATCTGTGACATTGCCCAATGAATTCTGAGTTTGAACTAATACTAGAAAAAACACACGACCTATGAAGAAGTTAAGGGGCAGGAGGGTGTTTATATGTGATTGTTCTGGGAAAAAAAAAAAAAATGCTTTGTTTTCTACCAACGTTAATTCTCTTGGAATCCAGTGAAACTTTTAGGTCATAGTGCATAGCACTGTAGTTACATACAAATAAAGTGGACTTTTTCAGCATGGGATATGATAATTAACAAACATGCTTTCTCTTGTGTTACTGCAGCAAGCATGTTTCTAAGTTATGTTTCCAACTATTGCAACACAATAACCAGCACAAACTTCAGGCACCACGTCGTTCTGCTACCTTTAAGAGCTGGAAAAGATAAAACTACCTCCCTCTCCCTCATGTCCTAGCCCTAACATCAGTGACTTGGTGTTGATAAGGCCACTGCCAGCATTGTACTTTATTGTTAGTTTAGAAACTACTACTGTTCCAGTGCTAACCTGAAGTATTCCTCCATGGGATCAAACAGAGTTGCTAATAATAAAAATGATTAAAAGGGAACGTTTACTTTTGCAGAAAGCACAGACTACAGTAACCGTCAAGTTGTGAAAATCAGGATAGAATTGCTATGCAAACCAATATGCAGCACACGATCCTAAGCATGAGGGCAATACAGAAGGCAAAACTATTTCATTACCTGCTCGTCAAAACTACAAGCCAAGACAAAGAGATTTGAAGACACAGGGACAGGGACAGTGACTGCAGCAAGGGTCTGGATAGCAGGAAAGCATCAGGACTGCAGAGGACTAAGGCTGGACACGCGAACTGCTTCACTTTTATTATCACCTAAGGAAGAAAAGCAGAATGAAGGCAGCTGAAAAATTGCAGCGAACTCCATCAGGGTAGTGAAGGTCAAACTTGGCAAGAGTGATGAATTCTAATGAATACTTGCTCAACTCCTGGAAGATTAGATTCAGCACATCTTTAAATCCCACCAATATATTAAGCTGTTCCAAAAAAGAATCTATCACACATGCAAACTGTAAAAATATCATATTTGTCCTGCCAGAGTTTGTGATACAAGTTCCTAAAGTCTTAGGATAGGCATCTATAAACAGGAAGAAAAAAAAATGTATATGTAACATGAACCACCAGTGCAAGTAACCAGAGTTAACAGGCAATACTATTCCTGTAAGGAAAAACAAACAAACAAACAAACTTCAAATTTGTGTGAAGCACACAAGCAGCAAGTTTTCTGCTAATAATGACCAGATCTGCTCATTAACAAGCTAACAAAGCTAGTCATGGGTTGTACATTTATAGTAACTGAAAGTCACAGACTTTACCCTGGGACATGTATCCTGTGTGCTACTTTAGATCGCACCTCATACTGCAAGCTTAGTGACACTAGAGCTCACACATCTCTGAATGACAGGGTAAACAACTGAGGCTCAATTCACAACAACACTGTCCCATTTTCAAACGTTTGTAAGTAATATGGACTGACTAAACCTTTTTCAGGCTTTCTAATACATAGATTTAGGATATTGCACAAGTTAAAACACTGAGGTTCACGTTTGTGAGGTTAAAATACTATGCCAATTAACATTCCAGTAGTTCCTTTTTCATGACACTAGAACAGATGGTGATCTTGTGCAGGAAAAGTCTTCTGTATTTTCAGCTGCTGTTTTTTCTCCATTTAAATCACTTAGGCATACTTTACCTATAGATATCATAGTTACAACATAGTGGTACTAACAAAAAGATTTTAAAGAACTTATAAAGTGACCATTTCTAGTACTAAAATGAAAGAGGAATATTTTCCACATTATACATCTGCCAGCAAAATTGATGCCTGCAAGGATATGTCTGCAGAAGAGGAAACAGGAACAATTAATGGATGAGAAGACAGTGAGGGCACAACAGCTGGTAATATCCCTTTCAGAGAGAAAATAAACTAAACAAATTCAAGTTGTATGCACAGTGCTCCCAGCTGATAATCTAGCTATAAAATATGCTTTATGTTTGCCAATTAACAGACTGTGAGGATGGACAGACAGATGGAAGGAAAACATGAGTTAACAGTGTAAAGGCCACACTCTATCATTGTTGTATTTCTCTTTGACCATGTCCAAACAATTTGAATCTGGAATAACTTACGTGGAAGACAATTCACTCGATTTTCACAAGCAGACAGCTATCTACTGTTACATGTATGCTTAGCATAATCTGCTGTTTCAGCAAACTAGATGTATTTGGTTATTTTAACATTTTTATAAGTTAATATTTTCAACATTTACCACAATCTGCATTCAGGGTGGAATTACATTCAGAATTGCTATGAAACATACAGTTCTTCTCATATGAAAAAAAAAAAAAAAAATGAAAAAATAAAATAGTTTAAAAGCATTCCTTCTTCACTCCAGCACAGGTCTTCAACTGATAATTCTTGGTTTAAAAGCAGGCAGTCATGTCAGATAATTAGCAGAAGGTCTACCTGAGGGGTTTCCTGGGTAATTTGCAGCTTGACTGACCTATAAAATATTGTAGGGATATAATTCTACAGTACCTAGAAGTAATGGGTGTTTGTTCAGTTCAGCACTACTTAATTACTTTTCCTTGAGTTCAAAGTAAAAAGGAAATCATTTATTCTTCAAAACATTTCATGAGCTAATTTAAAATAATTGACTTCAAAAGAAAATATGAAGAAAAATGTGAAATTGTTAATATGTTAAAATATAATAGCAGCAAAAAATAAAACTTCTCTTTTATAGAAATAGGATAGTTTCTCCCTTAAGTCAGGTGTGAGCTCTGTAGCAATATTCATCATGGTTCAGGGAAGCATACCACAAGAAAAGAAATGTCATTAAAGCTTAAAGGATTGACATGTTTATGCTTAACATATGTAGCTATTTGTGACCAAGCCACCCTCATTGAATTCTATTATGTAATTATTAATGGTCATAAAGAAGGCCTAAAAATGATTTCAGGATTCACATGCCTTCTACAAATGCGTATTTACAGAGCAGTTTCTTAGTGGACGGGTAGGGGAGCGTAACCACAAATCCAATGACACTGGTACCCAAGTGTTTCCACACACAGCTGTTGGTATCCTCATCTTACCCTTCATGGTTCTGAAATGAATTAAACTAAGAAATGTATTGTTTATATGTGAACTCTCAAAAAGTGAAATATTCAGATTTTGCAGAAAGGTGAAACAGAGCAAGAAACAAGTCAAGATATTTAAGCAGACTAATTATGTCATTTCATTTAGGCTCATCTACAAGTTACTTCCGAAACCAGAGCTCAAATCCTTGTCATATACTTTTTGTTGTGAACAGATACAAAGGGAGAGCTATTTCCTGGTATTCCCACGCTTCAATCCAGAAGTACATTTACATTTGCCACTCCCACGGGAAAATATTTTCTCATTGGAAAAACAAAGACTAAGCAGCATATGGAGGACTACAGTACCTTGAAATCTAAAAAGCACCTTTTCACATTTTTGCCAATTAAGTAGCAAATAAAGTATCTATATTGACATTTGTATACTTGGTAAGTAAAAGCATAGGTGGCAGAATTTACCACTTCTGCTAATTCCAAGTTTTCAGTAATCACAACTCAGGCTTCAAATCACTCAATAACAACAAGCAAACCACAAGAACCCCCCAAAAATCCAAAGAAAATATTTCCCCCCAAAAAAGCCAACCAACCAACAAACAAAAAGCAAAAAATCAAAGCTGGTGTTAAAAAGTCATCTTTTTGTCTTCTGGTTTCTGAACCCTCTGAGACCACATGGGGGAGGGAGCTTAAAGCAAGCCAATGACACAAGTGCCACTCGGGGGGAGGAGGTGGAAGAGGGAAGATGGGGAGGGAAGGTGTTTTTGCTTTCTTTCCTATGTTTCTCACTTCTCCAGCTTGTTAGTCATAGGCAATGGTTTTTACTAATCTCCCTACTCAGAGTCTGTTTTGCCTGTCATGGTAATTGTTGAGTGATCTCCCCAGCCTTATCTCAACCCTTGAGCCCTTTGCATTGCATTTGCTCCCCCTTCCATTTGGGGGGGGGGGGGAGAGAGAACGGCTGTGGTTGAGCCCAGCTGCCCACCCAAGTAAAACCACCATAGTGGTACGTACTAGATAAATATGAACACTATTTGTAATTCAAGCTGAATGACTGAGCTGACACAACATGCCTCTGTCCAGACTCAATTTCCTTACACATTCAGTTTGCCCATTTGGTCAACAGAGCTCTCTTATTTCCTGCAACTGAATAACCTAGTTTACTCCAGAAACATTTTCTCAAAGTGAATTTGCAAGTGAAACCAGTCCACGCAGAGATTATTTGGGTGCTCTTTCAGTAGAGGAAGAAAAAACACCACACCACAACTTCTGGGTTCCCCACTACAGTACTGAATTCAGAGCTCGTCAGCAGCACACGGAGATGTTTACTGAATACCTCTGAAGAGAACTGAGTAGCTAAGAGATATTCCTCAGGCAGAAAGAGGATTAAATTGTTTAAAAGATTGCTGAGCTATCAAGTTACACCTGATAAATAAGTATTTCTGCCTTTCTTCTAATTTTCGGCCAAAAAGTGCCAATTCCTACCACTTTCTCTAGTTGCAATTACTGACTTTAATTCCTTTTTTTTTTTAAAAAAAAAAAAAAAGTTGGTTTTACTGATATTTAAAGGTGGATAAGCGATAAGTGAGTTGTCTCCCAAATTCCATTCTAAAATAACATGGAATCTAAAACACATTTTAATAAGAATGATGTTCTCAAACACATTTCTCTCTTGTAAACCTGTGTCTCTTCTGCAGGGGTACTGTTTGTCTTGTTAATATAAATTGTGCAGTTATTGAGAATTAACAGGCTAGGGAAGAGCATTCAGAAAGAGAACAACAACAAGCTTCACACTAATGGTAAGATATTTCTATCTGTTATTTTGGTTTTTGTTATTGTTTAAGGAAACATGTAAAGACTGTGCCCCTCTCCCTCTTGAGACTACGCACAATTTTTCAATACTTACTTGAATGTAGTTACAGAAACCTCAAAGATAACTTGGTTGCTACAAGTTTTAAGAGGTCTGATAGCTGGACAAAGATTGAAGGCTTTCCAACAGACATTCACGAAACACCAACAAAGAAATCTTTGCAGGAAGCATCATAAAAGGCATCAAAGACAATACATGTAACCCCTCAGTACATCTTTAGGACAAAGTTTGCAAGTATTTCTGCAGCACAAGAACACATTTATCCTCCTTTACAGTTCCTCCCAACTGTGTATCGCATCAAAAGGAGATCTTTGCACATCTTAGTTATTTCCATTTAAATGGTATCTGAAAGGTGTTGAATTGATAATTTCACAAACAGAAATCTTGAACACAGATGCAAGCCTGTATGCAAGCGCAGCAGTATCGTAAGCACACTGCAGGTATTCCTTAACCTTTTGGCCAAAATGAGCTTAATTAGTACAGATTTGTGAAAACAGGCACAAAAACTGAGAAGACTGCAACTGGTAGCCCCCTCTATTCTGGTGGAGACTGAAGCCATCCATGTACACGGAAAATAAAATTGTAAAAACACCATGCAGAGATCAATATTGAAAAACATACTGGATCAAATCTTCATGCTTATTTCAGGATACATCTCAAGACAAGCCTGAGGAACAGCAGCAGGCTTTGCAATGGTAAGTCATATCTATTTTGGATTATACTGGAACCTTCCTCCTGCTTCTTGCACCAAAGAAAAGGAGATTGTCAGTTAGGTGTTTAATGCAAGGCAGCTAAGCCTGACCCCAGCGCCAACCTCCCAGCACTCCCTAGGCCATCAAGGCAATCAGCACCTTTGGGAAGCTCAGATGGCGCTGTTTTAACACTTGACAGGCTGGAAACCAGACAAGTAAGGGGCTCATGGAGGCTAATGGATCCTCCTCTCCCGTTCAGGAAACATTAGTAGTAATCAGAAAGGCAGTATATAAGTGGTTACATACAGCATTAGCTCCTTAAATGTTTTGGGGCATTTTTAAGGTTTACCAAATTTCTGGATGTAAAACTATGGGTGCATTTAGCTGGGTATTTGAGAAATCAAGAATTCCACTCATTACTGCTCTGATTCAATGACCTTAAACACATAATCAATGGCTAAACTGATAAATGAGAAGACTACTTAAAAATCTATTTCTTGAGTGCTGGAACTAAATGTTTTATTCTTGACAGTTGTAATTTATGATTTAGTGACAAGAACATTTGTTCCAGCTGTTCAGACCCATTTTACACAGCAGAGAGGGAGCCTACAGTATTTCTAAAGCCAGACACTTCATTTGGATTGGGAACTGCTTGATTTATTTAGCATATCGAGTTATTAGCTAACTCAAAACAATCAGAAGACATTCTTAATGTTCATAATTAGAGCACTCATTATGGGAGCTAAGAGGCCGGAGTTCTCTAAAGCTTCAAGAATAATAAAGTGACAGATAAAATAAAACAAACTAGCAACTTTTTATGTGGGTGTATATTTTTTTTCATGTGGTTAAATAGTTTTCTCCACTTTACTGGGATGATTCATGACATGTATGCTCTTTGCCAGCATTTTATCATTCAATTCACACATTATCATATCTGAATCTGATCTTTCTAGGTTTAATAATCAACATTTCTACAGTCTCTTATTTTCATTTTCACTTGTGGTCAGCAAAAAACGATTATATTTTTTTCCTCAGAAAGCTTGGTCCAAAAAACTTAAAACTTTTTCTGAGGCAGTGGAGGGCAAAGGGTTTTTTCATTCCACTGAATCTGAATTTCTTGATTCCACTGAATGCCAGTTTCTGCACACTCAAGAAACATCACTGAGGCTTATTTTACCCACAATCTCCCATAGAAAATGTTAGTTTGGACACTGCCAAAAATTTACCTTATAATACCAACTATGTGATCCATGAAATTTTATACATAATATATATAAACACTTAGCTAAAATAATCTTGTTTATGACCAACTAAACTGTACTTTCAAATATTTCAAGGTGTATGAATATTGTACTTGCTCGCCCTTGTTCACATAACTCCCAGAGAGCTTCTGCATTACCTAGGGAGACAAACACTGAACTTCTCTAGAATATAAGCAATTAGAAAAGAAGAATTTGCACTGATTTATTTTGTAATATCTGTATTTCCATGTTTGTTTCCTGCTTGCAAATTCAGCTACCTAATGAAATTGGCATGTATCAAAATTGAGTCCACCTTTGTCTACTGCTTTTGGAAATTACTGTTACAAAATACTTAGCCTATTTAAGCAGTATATTGTGTTGTGATATGAATAAGCATTTTCAAGACTATTAAAGATTTTTAAGTTATATGTGGTGCAAATTCATTAAAAAAAAAAAAATCAACACACCACATGGGTAAGAAGTTCATTTTTAACCATCAGGACCTTAGAAAAAGTATGCAATTATTCCTGGTAGATACTTTATTGTATTTTTAATATTTCTTGTAGCCTCATCTCAAATAGATGGCAAGTAACAAAATAGAAATACACAGACCCAAGCTCAGATCTTCTCTCCAACAAGACAAGTAACAATCTTTGGTAACTCTTCATCTACCCATCTACATTTGCAGCAGCAAAGTGCATCAAAACCACCATTATAAAACAGGGATCTTCTTTTTACATGAAGAAGAATTATTGATTATTAAGCTTTAAGGTGAATAAAAAAAAAGTTGAACCTTTCTTAGTTTCTCTGCTCACGAGTGTTCAGCCAATACCAATCTACTCCATGTATGCCAGTGACACTATAAAGCCTGAACAACTGCTACAGATCCAACAGGCTTCTTGAACAGCACTGGCAGCACATACAACTAGTTGGTACCGGGACTGCACCTGTGAAAATTTGAACCACGTGTGATTACAGTTCTTAGGTCCAACTTTGAAAGTGTGTTAAGATCAGTCTTGTGTCCAACCAGAGGCCACACAATCGATCTTACCTGCACATCTTTTGGTGAAGGGAACACCAGCAAGGTACTGAAGGATATCAAAACCACAGTCCAATTGCACGCCTCTGAATCCTAAAAACTCAGTTACCTGGATCTAAGTAAACAGTGACAGCCAGACACTCAGGAGGGCAAAACCTCTCAGGTTTTTCAGGACAAATAAAACTCACCCATTCCCCAAAACATTTTCCATCAAATCACTCTTCACAAGGAACACCATTTCCTTCAGATAAATACACCATTCCTAGCAACTTTCATGTGCTGACACATGCACTCACTAGTCACTTAACCCATTAGGCCTGTACCTGCACCAGCTCTCAGCTTTCATCTCTGAATGTAACATGAAAAGACTCTTCAAAGAAAAAATTCAATAGTTTTGGAGATTTTTCATCTCCTCTAGCTGTATATAAAGGGTTGGTATGTTCTTTGTCATTTTGTCCTTTTTTTGCTTGGACTGCAAGGAACATAGCCTCTTGATAACAGCTGGCAGTGGCCCAGCTTTAGTTGTAGTTGTTTTAATGTTGTAAAAACACATGGGATGCTCTTGCTTTTATCTTTTGGCTTCTGTAGTCTTCTAGAATTACGTACAACATTTTGATTTTCAATATACCGCTGAAACCACAACACAGCTCACAGCAAACCAAAACACAGCATTCCCATTTCATTGCTCAGGGCTACCATTTCCTGCCATTGTATCACTGTTCCCCAGCAGGACTGCAGACACAGCCTGGCTTTCTGCCTGTCTGGGCTGGGGGTGCAGCTATTCACACATGGCTGTGGAAATGCTCACGGACCTTCCCACTGCTCCCCGCACAAGCAGTGGCTCTGAAGTAATGACTAAATAAATTTACTCCTAGAAACTGAACATAAGCAGCTTGGTCAGGATAAGCAGCTGTCGACTCTCATCTGCTTGATTTCAGACCCTGAATTAGCACTAATGACAACGAACCAACATACGGATAGGAGGCCAGCCCTGCAGTTAACAGTTGCATTAGTACTTGTTCAAGTTTCCCAAATGACATCAAGCCACAGGAGACAACTACAGCAGGAGATACAAATATCCGCAAAGGCTACTTTGTGCTGCCCACGACTGTGGCCAAAACGAGGTAACCTGGAAGGAACGGAAGACTGGGTCATACAAAAAGCAACACTTACCTTCAACCGGTCTCCTGCCAGCTTAATGCTCCCCAGCTCCTGCACTGAATTAGATCTATCTCTACCTGTTCTCTCCATGGCACACACCTTTATAGGCCTCTATCACCACTTACCTCTGTGGCCTCCTTCCCATGCTGAAGAGCTCTAGGCTCATTATTAATTTCTTTCATAAAGGCCTTTTCAAGCTTTGATTCAGCCCCACTGCCTTCTCTCCCCTTCACTCAGTTTTAGTAGAAACAGGGCAGACTGGGGAGCCACAGACTCATACCTGCATACTGGTATTCAGGAGACAGTTCTGCTTTAAAACTAGCACATGAAGAATGTAATGCCACGTCAAATTTGCTCTCCATTATTGCCCTAATAATGCTAATATATGACATACCTGTAGGACCACTCCTGAACACTCAGATGGCATTTATATCACAACCCAAGAGCTTACTCAAGGAACCAGCTCAGAGTCCACCCATCACTCTCTCAGATTCACTCCTCCTCCATATATATCACATTACCTACACCACTTTTCATTTGTATTTTACTGCACAGTCACTCAGTTTCATAACATTCTTAAAAAAAACCTCTTCAGTCACCATTAATAATTCAAAGTTATTCTGTACAGTAATGAATGCCATCAAGAATTCCAACTCTTAGCAGATCGTTTATGCATATGCACTCCTCCACAGGGCGCAGAACAGATACATCTGCTAACTCATTAGAAAGGCTCCAACATTTTGAGGTCCTACTTTTCTTTCCAAAAGCCAGGCTAAATCCTGACTTTGCAAGAAGTTCATCCCTGTAGCCACTATTTTTATTTTTTTTTCTTCCAATATACTATGACTACTAATTTTTCCTTTTACATATCTCAAGCTCATCGGCCTGTGGTTTCCTCTACCACCTTTTAAGAAAGTCAGATCAAATTTGTCATCTTTCAGTCCTCAGGTACAAGTACATTTATGCAACACCACATCTTGGTTAGTCTTGCTATCTCATTCTTATATTCCTTCAGAAAGTTAGGGTTAATTAACAAACCGCTTAGCAACTTTTTCTATTAGATATATAAATTCCCCTAGAAATTCTCAAATTTGAAAGATGTTTATTAAAGAATAATTCATCAGAAAGAATTCCATCATGGGAACTACCATTTCTTCCCAATGAGCAACAGATGCAAAGAATGAATTTACTAGCTCTACAGATTGTTCTGGCATACTCCCCAGCGCTGATGTTTTTGAACATTTATCTTTTACTAGTTTTGATGCTTTTTTACAAGTGGTCCTCCAACTCTTTTTACAGTTCATCTTATTACACCTTGTTTAACCTTTTCCTTATTTAGATAAAGCTTTAGGCTTTAAGAGGACTCTTTCTTGCTTTCAACAGCAACCATCGATGTTGTTATTAAGCAATCACACACCTTCTTCTGTCCTTCCTGAACGATTTCTCAGTAAGTGGGAAACATTTATTCTCTGCCTCCAGTGTAGTATTCACGCTACCTGTAACTTTCAGCTTCCTTTTTACAAACTTGCATGAGCTACTCCTCCATTTCCATGTGCCTCTTGAAGCTGAGCATGGCTGTGGTAGATTATTTGGCTTCTGTTTCTCTTGCAGCGATCCTGGAACTACTTGCATTATTTCTGCTGACCCAGAGTAGCTCTTGGACTAGCATTTTGAACCAGGCTTGTACACTATTCAGCACTAAGGCAGACGTAGCTTTCTTGCTCAGGAAAGTAGAACTTAGGTCATTGTGGCAGGGCCAAAAGCAAGTAGATTTTTCACACAGTAATAGGGCAGCTCCAAACACTGGTACCACAGCAGCAGTTTCCCTGGTGCTCACAGGACAAACTTTACCTCCCTACTCTTAGAAGTGAAGTAGGCTCAGCTCTGCACATGTCCTCCCCGTCACCAATTAGTGAGGATGATTATATCAAGGTTGCCTGGGGAAAGTGTTTGCCAGTTTCTTTATCAAGACATGAGGAATCACAGAAACAGTTCACTACTGTTTCTGTAATTCTGTGTAACCTCAGTTTTACTCAAGTTAACAAAGTTATGCCAACCTAAAACTGAAGATGGAAAAGCAGATTTTTTAAAGCGCAGTATGCATTCCTAACTTATTTCTGGGTGCCTCCATCTTTCTGCATAGCCTGTGGCCTTGTTGCATCATCCAGCACAACAGTGTTTTCAAGGCTGCACAAATGAAAGCCTGTGAATGTGATACTGTACTGACATTCAAGATGCAATTTCTATTTCTGTCTCTGCCACAAACTTGCTCTGTGACCTTGAGCAAGTCATCACATCTCACTGATTCATATAAATATCTCTGAAAGAGGGCACGACAAAGCCTTAATAACTGGAGATGATTATTATATGAATAAATCCTCCTCATCATTTTTATCCCTATTTTCATCACTTGCTATTTCACTTTCATTCCAGATATGAAACAGAAAGCTCAGTGGAAATCTACAAAATAGATACCATTTCTGTGGAAAAACACAGACCACATTTGCTATGACTCCACGTTCTCCCACACAAGGGTACAACCTTCCAAGCTGCTGCAAATACACCACACTCCGCAGCAGTGAGGAGAGCTGGGCGGACACGCATCTGCTGAGGCTGCAGTTCGTTATGCTCACTACAGTATCAGGTCATGCAAAGTAAGGAAGAGACTGACAGAATCTCTTGTTGTCAAGAGCTCACAACTCAGACAGTGTGGGGAAGGCAAGAAGAGGCATAGAAGAGATAACAGTGACCTGGCCAACCATGCTTACTAGCCCCAGTCAGCTAGAGAGCACACAACTTTTGAGACAGCCAGACCAGCACCTTGCCTCCTGTTATATCAAATTGCACCCTACAGTCTCTCAATTTAGGCTTTTCCAATACATTTCTGAATGGATTTCTTATTTTGCATTTTTCCCCTCTTTTCTTTTCTTTTTCTTTTTTTTTTTTTTTTTTTTTAAAGTTATCTATATTGCTTAGAAATAAATAGCCTGCAGTACAATTGCTTCAGCTTCATATTTTCCGTGTGATTTTTATTCCACACAACCAGAGGACAAATCAAATGGAAAACACAGAAAACTCTTCTCCAGAGATTTCTGTCCTCCAGCTGCAATCATTCTGCAGAATGCTTTAACAAATGGTCAAGAAAAGTTCTGCTTCTACTCGGTGAAGCCAATGCTGAATCGTTGATGCCAAAGCTTGTCGTAAACAATTGTAAATGCATGTAAACAACATGTTTAGCCAAAGGGAACGCCTAACACTGAGGGAAATGGATTTTCTAGATAGCTCAGAGGCCGCCGCATTATAAGGAAGAGCTGATGTTGAATCATCAGCTGTTACTACAATGAAAACAGAGCTCCCAATCTCTGCTTAGCCTTACACTTATTGCCTTTCACTTATCACTAATGAAAAGCAGCACACTGAATGCTGCTGTTCCTACCAGATGCCAGCTGGGGAAGGGAAGGAAGGACAAGCAAGATACTTTGCCCACTCAAACTCCTGCATAGGAATTCTAGTGGTACTCCTAAGGTCGTCACACATCACTCCACAAACTCTTCATTAGTACTGCGCTCTGTGCAAATGCTTTTAACAGAAAGAGACCACCTTTGGTTATGTTTGAAGCTTTCCTGGTTGAACATGGAAGGTGTTTTGACCCACTCATTCACTACTGAAATATCAATCTTCTCTGTTTGCTGAGACAGAATAAATAAAAATGAAAGTTCAGTCCTAAGCCTTCAATAGTATTTTAAATTCCTCATGCTGTTCAGAAGACAGTTCTTCCAGTGAGTGACTTCACTGATCTCTCCTGACTCTACATACATGCCAGGAGATTAGAAGCAAGCACAGAATAATCTTTAATAGAAAATTTTGCATGGCAACTATGATTCTTAAAACATATTACAGGAATGAGGGAATATCCCTCTTCTAGAGTACTCAAAGATTTATATGGATTAAATATTTATGCACATACAACCGTGGATTCTGCACTAGTCTGCCACACATACTCAAAACGTGTAGGAGTTCAGCAACATGTTTTTGTCAAGGTCTGTGGTTTTATGCCATATTTACCCATATAGAATCCATGTGCCTCCTTTGGTATTTGTAATAAAACAAACCAAACATAGCATATTCTGTAATATTTTAAGAAACGGTTAAGAAATGATTAATGTTAACATTACCTTAGAACCACCAGATGGTGCTGTTAAAGACAGTATGTAAAGTTACTCTGAACCAATCATATAATGAAATAAGATTAAAAAATGCGTTCTTAAAATGCTGATCCATCGATTCTATGTTTATTAAAACATCAAGGCTGTTACTTTGCATGGTGCGTTGTGCCTTTCTTTTTGAACAGGAGGAAAAAGTTAAGTGTTGAGAGCAATACAGTTCATTAATTCAGAATAAAGTTTCTATGAGCTAGATTCAGCATCAGTGACCTTTTAGGCATCTGGCCATGGAAGAGAAAGCATGATTATGAGAACCATACCTATACTCTCGATACATTGTTGGGGCAGAGATAGCATGCAGGCTGCTTCCAACGCAGCTCAAGACATTCAAGTTAAGTGCTGCCTGGCACAGCAGACTTGCTATTCAATGTCTTCAGCTAGCTGAAAAGGAAAATGCTGCTAGCAACCAGCATGAAAATCAAACCATGTTCCCTTCCAACACCCACAGTCAGGGAGGAAACAAAGCCTCTTTGCTCTGGGAACCCACTGTCCTGCTCTCTGGAAGGCAAGCCACGAGGCCTTTCCCTTGCTCCTTGCAAAGCAGCAGCTGCAGAGGAGGCTCCTCTCCACCAAACACCTCAGGGTTGGGACGCCAGGCCCTGAACTCCCTAGAGCTGAGCAGGCTGGGGGAAGAATTTTACCCAAAAGGCATTTCAGAGAGTATATAAATTACCCTCAAGTGATGACTGCAAAAAACAGGCTTCTAACATTTTGGGCCTTACTGGACTGTAAAGAACATGTTTCCTTTCATCCACCTTGATCATTATCTCTAAATCCTTCAACGGGATGAGCAGAAACACTGCCAGCCCCAACTGCCCACAGTCCAAGGGCTTCAGCACTGCACAGGACAACGGGGAGTACGAATTTAAACTCTCAGGTAGAAAAGGCAGTGCAGTTTGGGTCCCCCTGCTTCTCTCAGCCAAACGTAAAGACAAAAACAAAACCAACCAACCAACCAAAAAAAAGCATCACCAAACTGCAGAAGCAGGATCCACAACCTGGCCCTATGAGTGGCCTCCCCCTGCCAGTGCAGCTGCGCACCCACCCCAGGGAGTGAGGTGAGCGCTGTGGGGGACAAGCGCCCAGCTCCCGCTCCCTCTGCAGAAGGGTGCAGCCCCCCAGGCCTGGCACAGCTGGTCAAGCCCCGGGCCTACCAATGCTGCCAGGTACCCAAGACTTTTTTATTTTTATTTTTAAATTAATACCCCTTCCAGAGCTTTGACAGCAGCTAAATGGACTCCTTCAGGACAGCTACATGCCAGCCAAACCTCACGTCAGCACTTCTTTCGGTTTGTGTTTTGTCACTTCAGAGAAGAAAGCTGTATGATAAAATCTAGCATTTTCCAAAGCCTGGAATTCACTGGCCATCACCTAGTTATTTCAGACTGACTTCATTCCTACCTTGACTAACAAAATAACAGCTGTGAATATTTTAGAAAAACAACTAGGTCATTCCCCTCTTGCACCCACTTCATCACATAAGCACAAGCTGTGCCAGATGACCACAAGCTGCGTACGTGGACAGAAGCAACCTCAATGTTAGCAGCCCTTATGCTAAGGAAACCTAAAGTGCATGGATATAAAATAAACAAAAGACTGGGGAAGTGCCTTTTTTAGCATAGTAAATTTAAGAATTAAGGAAGAGATACAATCACCTCAACTTCCAAACAGATTACATGAGATACAAAGTTATGCAGTATTTTCGCCATAGAACTACATGTTCATCGCAGTTCGGAGAACCGGAGAGGCCAAGTTAGTTATGACCCCAGGAATCTTTGACAGCTTACTCTAAACCTTCTCTAACGTGACTGTGAGCCTGAAGACAGCTCACAACTGTAAGTTCAAAAGCACGTATGTGGACTATAATAAATGTTGCTCGCCACCTGAAATGTGTTACCAATTGCATGTACTTGAGTGGATTGCAGTCCTGGCTATTAACAGTTTAATAACAGTTCTGTGAATTAGCATTAAATTACAGTGAATGTTAGAGAAGAGGTTCTAATATTTACATTAGTGCCTAATGAGTTCCCCATAATTAATATAATTACACTGAACCACAGAAATTAATATTCAATATTTTAAAGAGCTATCCAGTATATGCAGAGACTTTGCGAAGACATCCTCCCAATAACAACAGAGCATTTCAGGAAAGCACAGGCCCCAATTCTGCTCTGAGCTCTGCAGGGGGGAATTTCATTGCAGGATCAAGGCATGGGCCCCCACTGAAGTTTTGGAGTAAATTCATTTACCTAATTTCCCAAGCACTCACCTTATCTCTTTATGCTTGCCATAGAAATACTCCAAGACACACTAGAAAATTATTAAATCCCACATTCCACCTCAGGCATGATTTCTAACATTGTAACACAACCCAGATAAAACAGCAAGGGACATATGGCACAGGTATATAAATTATTTCAACTGACTCCTCCAAGGATCCCACCATAAATGGTGAAATACTCTGCTTATAGTTTCAGACAGCTTGCTTCATATAAGGCAGAAGGATTAAAAAAATAAAAATAATACTTTTACCTGTGAGGAATGTGCAAAACCCTCATCCTCATTCCTGAAAGGCAGACTTCAGGGAGACACACAGATGTGTAGACTCTGAAAGTCAGGTATCTTCAAAGTCCCCCTAGTGACAGTTTAAAGATGATTACTTTGAGTAGCCATATTCAAATATGAGCCTAATGCTTTTGTCTCAATTTTTCAAAATATTTTGTATTTGGAGATAGCTGACCCAGTTTTCCACTTGTTTGTTTAGGAGCTATTTCATCTTCAATCAAAAGACAGATCACTTTCTTTCCTCGCCTGCTATGTCACATTTAAATATGCACCACACTGCTGTTTCATTTTTCTACAGCAAAGCCTAGATGAGGACTTCAGAGATATTATCCTTCAGAGTAACTGATAGCATTAAGGGCAAAAGGTTAGGTATGCAAGTCTTACATATTAAAGGATAATTAATCTTCTTGCACTTTCTGCCATCACTGCTATGTCTTCAGACATTAGATCCAGTTCTGCTTCCAAGAGAGCGCAATTTATGGTTTTAAATAGCACTTAAGAAGAACAGCAGAGAAGCATCTCTCTTCCTTCCCACCCACTCCCCCCACTCAAAATCTATTGGAAGTTAATTTCAGAGTAAACAAAAAGCTAACAAAATTTGTCAGCTAGCCCACCCAGAATCACATTATACTCTAAGAAAGCCTGCCTTATGGTGGAAGAACAGACATGAAGTCTTCAAGCTAGCATTCAAAGAGAAGGTCTCAACTGAGATGCTCACTTAGAATAAAACAATGCCCCTGATGTGCCAAAGCCAAATGCTGCCTTTCTGAAGGGCACCTGAAGGGTACCTGCCTATTAAACACACACAAAAAAAAAAAAAAAAAAAGAGAAATGAGCATAGCAATTAATGATTTTCAAAGGAAAAGGGCTCCTTGCTACCCAGCTCTTTTAAACTTGCTCTCAAGAACTCCTTACTTGAGGCAGTCATTCCATGAGGAGCTGGGAAAGTGTTTGTCAGAGAAAGCAGTGGCACAAATCCGGGCTGGCAGATGATCATGCTCTCCCTCCGCTACCCCTTCTCCTCCCACCTCCCCCAAAGCAGCTGATCCTAAGCTACTCAAGGACATCCTCCAAAGCAGTTCTGCTATTGATATTCTCTCTGTAGTAACTTTTCACTTGTCTGCTGCAGCTTCTAATGTTACATTACTCTGCAGCTATTGCTATCTAAGACATTGAGTCCTCCCTCACTGTTTGCTCTAATGATTTCCCATGACAGCAAATGCTCCACACTGTTTATCTGTCATGATAAGCGTTTCCCAAGCACCTTTTGAGCATATTTCTTCTCTTCAGCATCAGCAAGCACTCCCTTAGTCCTGTACTGTTAGGCAAGGTGAATAGGAGCACCACACTCCTGATGTGCTTGCTGTTACGCATTCTCTTACTCAGGTTGTACAAAAGATAAGTAACCCACTAAGGGAAAATGGGAATCCAGGAGATGCTCGTAAAATCAGCCAATTTAAGACCATCAGTCTTGCAATCCTGGGGCTTCCATTTAAAACAAATGGAATTACCAGCATTACAAACAGCAGTTAGGCTAATTGGGAGTTAAATGATAAATAATCCAAAAGGGTAAGATTAACCATTCTTAAAGTCATCCCACAGTTTACATGTGGATATAGGCACAGTCTTGAGGAAAAACTGGGTGGGAAACCCATTCTCTTGGGCCACGGAATAAGGTCAGAAGTTTGTAGGGGTGGGAGGGGGGAGGAAGAGGAGACCAGAGACCTCAACTGTAAACCATGATGTTAGCAGTTTTAGACAGTCTGAAACAATACAATGGGCATTAGGTGCAGAAGGGAATACACATGGACATAAGCATAGGTGTCCATCACAGAACCCAACATCACAGAGGTACACGAGCTCACAGCCCAAAATTTGGCAACAAAAGAATGAAAATTGTCTTAACTGCCCCACATCACTCCATGCACACCATTAGTAGCCCTCATCAGCCTTGGTGGGTTGTCGTACCAAGATCACATTCTATTGAGCACAAGTAGCTTTGAAATGACAACTTGGATCAAAAATCATCATTTCAACGTAGAACTCACTCTAAATCTATTACCACTGGCTGAGAGCGAAGTTACAGTGCTCTTCCTGCCCAGGCTCCAAGTTCCTTCAGCATAAGCATACGGTCCTGCAGCTGTCAGAGACGATGGAAACAGGTTCAACTTACTCTAGCTCAAGTCTTACCCACATTTAGAAAACAAAAGGCAAATTAACCCTACTGTAAATTCTTGCTATGTAGGAAGGTTAAATGCGTGTGCACACTAAGTTTCGGAAGGCATAAGTGGGATCTCCTCTTTCTATCCAGACAGTAACTTTCACAAAAACTTGCAGGAAGCTAATTGGCATGAAGACCTTTGCCTCTGCCACATTTGATTGATACCATCCAACAGTTCAAAATTACTAGGGAGATGGACAGACACACATAGCAGAGAAACATAAATCTGTTTCCATAGTGAAGTGCATTAAAAATAGAAAGAACATGACACTGATGTTTCTTTTCAGATATTGCCACAGGGATTCTTCAAGGCACTGTGTCCAGAAGCTCTAATCACTAGTGAAATCTGTCTATTTAAAAAGCTGTAGTAGGAGCCTTCATAGTTCTTATGGTACAGAAATTAATTGGACCAAACTCCTCTGCATATTCAGGACAGTTGAGATGGGAAAAATCTCCAATTGGCGCTTGAAGATTAAACATAGCTAAATTTACAGCTACAATATCGCATATGAATGGTTCATATGCATGTATTGTTACAGTATAGCCTAACCACCAAACTGAATTATTAGACTAGTTGTAATTTGTCCCTTACATATTTGATATCCTGGTGAAAGGTAATGCCTTCATATTCAGCTTTACTGCTGCTTTGCAAGACTTTATTAAAAGTTAACAATAAAATGCTGCTTAGAGAAAAGTGTTAGTTTTAGGTTGCCAAGAGGCTTCTGTATAGGTGTGTGTTAATTTACTACACCAATATCAGTACGCAGCATGGCTGAACTAGGAGCTACCCCTTCGGCAAACACCCAGCACGCACTCCGAGGTACCATGCAATACACTGCAATGCATCAGCCATCCACCAGGGGAAAAACTAACTGCTCGGGAATCCAGAACAAGCACTGACTCTCCAATCGTAATGCCAAATACCTACAGCGATGGCAGAGACAGCCAAGTTCACAGAGGAGCTGGTGTCTATCCAGAAGGTGACTGTCAGATTGTAAGGAGCAGAAAGGAACACTCCAAGAAGTGCAAAGACCTAATTCCTGCCCATGGTCTTGAAAGTCTCCACTCCACCTTGGCTATGCTGTGGTCTGTGGACTGATCCGAAAAATCCCTCATTTTATTTTTTTAATTGAAAAACCCTAATAAAAAATGGGTTATTTTTCCCTTCCTTCCCCTAACAAAGGCAGTCCAACTTGTCTGTAAAAGTGAGCCTGTTGCTCTTGCTCATGGCTGTTAGATAAAAGTAAAAATTCTACTGCTTCTTTACTTGTATATAGGAGTCCAGATAAAAAGATGGAATACTTCAGCTGAAGGGCCCAGGCAGAAAAAAGCAGCAGTGCCTCAGAAGAGCCACTCCAGGCTGGCTACAGAAATCAGCTGAGCAGCTATAGGACTAACAAGCTCAGCGTGCACAGCAAGCAGAATCACTTCTGGAAGAGGGCACCCTCTGCTTCAGTTTTACTCTTCTAACCTGAGGCATTTTGGTAACATCTGGGAGACATGCTGGCCATTGCTACGGCAGAAGTAATCTAAAGTTTCGCTTACCTGAAGTGGGCTTTCACCTACTTTCAATAAAACAATAATTTGTCTGGCTGCTAGTTGACAAAACACTGAATATATTGACTATTTGAACAGAAAGCAACAATACATCTTTTTAGCTTAGTCAACATACATAGTGGGAGAAAGGTGGAAGTCTTCCTGCGTCACCTCAATGATGTCTTTTCTTTCAGGCTCACCTTCTTAAAGCAAATACCCTGCACGCATTCTCTGACAGTCACAGGTAACCTTCTGAGTTCATTCAAATCCTCACTAGCCTCTGAATTAGCTAAATATCATTAGCTGAAAAAATGACTTATAAATAAATGCATGGTTTCTATGAGGGGCTTTTCCTAAGGAAGAGCAATGCAAAGAAAGTATATTCGAAGGATTTTCTAAGCCATAATCTATACTTAGTACTTAAAGACCAAGCTCCCCAGGTAGTTTTTAAGGGCTTGCATCTTTTTTAGGAAGATGGAAAGTTGTAGCTGTAATAGCACTTGTGTCCATGCCAGGCATTCTGCTCTTGTCATTTCATGGCCCACATTACTACGGGGGTATTACAATACCAGCTAACATGGACTTTGATTTCAGAAAAAACTACGTTCTTATCACTTTTCACAACTACCAACATCTTTCACCAACACTAATAAATTTCATTCCAGCTCACTGAAGAACAGTCAATAAAAAGGAGATGCTAGCAGCAAACCAGTGGAACCATCATACTTGTGCTCCACGGATGCTGTTCCTAGACACAGACAAGAGTGTTTGCTAAAAAGACCTAATTTATCAGCATCTTTCACTTGGGTCATGTGTATTTATAGAATCAAATCTCTTCAACGGGATGGACAGTTGCTGCCCAGCTAGTGACAGAAGTGAGTGTCCACTGCAAGTGTCCTTGCAAAGATGCCTTCAGTTGGATCAGACAAGACTCATCAAAGAATTGTTGACAATTCTGGCACGCCTTCGTGACCACAATCCATTTCTGTTGATTACCTAATAGTACATACAAAATGTATCTTAACCATCTTAATTGGCTGCTCTACATGGCCGCTCCTACTGACCAATTTTGCCAGAATATTTAAATTTGTCTGCACACAGCTTGGTCAGCTCCTTTGTCTACAGCAGATACCATTGGGGGAACTATCAGAAACTCCAAGCTTCCCTGCTCAGGGAGTGAACCAGTGCATCCCAACATCTACTGGTTGGTCTGTGCACAAAAGAAGCCACTTGAGAGAGTCTCTGGTACTGTCTGGGAGTCCTGCCTGCAAAGTTCCTGTCTGCTGCTTTGCCATGTGGTTGGCTAGGAGCTCAGTCAACCACCTTGTCTGCAGGCTGTCAGGCACATCCTCTATGCAGAGATTAGCTTCAGAGCTCCTGGACCAAGCAGGAAATTATTCATTAAGCACACTGGTTGTCAACACAGGCACAACCCTGTTATTCAGTTACATCACAACTGCAAATATAGGGTAAACTTGAGTTTTATCCATATACCACAACTGTAACCTACTTGTAATGCTCCATAGATTTCCACCACAGTATCCACGAAGTAGCACGTGGTAATCCTTCTGACACAAGTCACATACCATTCCTAGGGCACGCATGTTGACCTTGCAAGGCATCCTCTTGATCCCCAATGTACGTGCATCTAGAAACAAAAGCACAACAAATAAAAGGTTTGGAATTTTGCAGCCATTAGACCTAGAAACTGGTGCGCTGTTGGGCACCTGGATCCCCCTCTTTGCTCTGACTAGGAGCTGCCCAAGCACCTTTACAAACCCCTTTCTCACATCCCAAACCATAAAAGTGTTGAACCAGAAAGCTAAGCTTCTCTGACAAAGATGGTTGTTCTGAATCTCCTATGGGAGTAATGAGCCTCTTCTTTTATGATGGGACAAGTCAGCTGAAAGAAGCAATAAAAGAACTGATGCCATTTACTAAGATGGATTGCTATTACTCGAGCTGTCCATCCAGATATATTTGTCCAGAGCATATTTTTAGTACTAGAAGCAATGTAGTTACAGATCACAGAACAGCCAAACTGCCAGAAAACATGGAGTGACTTACCTTCATCAAAATAAATCACAACAGGTTTTGGGACTCCCATAACTCAGAAGCCAAGGGTGACCTTGAGGCAGAAGTTGATTAAAGCTGTCACACAAAGCCCGGTGTTATACTTCATAGCTAATGATGCCAAGCTACCAACTGAACCATGCCTGCCTGTGTCTGCATGGTTGTTCATGGCTGCTCCTAAATAATAACCTATACAAGCAAATTCCGCTGCAGCCTGACCTGCTCCCTAGATGACAACCCCTTCACATGAGGCTGTTAAACTAGTACTGTTGCAAGTGCCTCCAACAGAAATAGAAATGAAAACAAAAGCAATGGCTGAAATAAAAACAAATAAATCAAACAACAACAAAAAACCCCTGTCCAGTTTGCTTTCCTCTTCCACTAGCGTGGAACACATTCAGCTATTAGGTGAAAGATTACATATCAAAAAATTGATCCTCTCCTGGGGCAGACATCAACATTACTTGGACTCCAGCAGAACACTACTGCTTACATCAGCAAAACACCTGCAGCTTGCAGGATGTAAAGCAAAGGATTTTGTTCCCTTAGGAAGCCCACGCCACCACACTGCCCCAAGCCCGCAGCACCTTGACCACTCGCGGCCAAGAGGGACAGCAGCAACCCAAAGGAAGCAGCACAGCTCAGAAATCTTCACTGTGGCGTGTGCCAAAAAACGGTTCATACAAAAGAGGACTTGGAAGAATTTCTGTAGTGTGTTCTGATTGTACAGTAAAAGCGGTGGTACACCAGCTCTGGGGACCCTGTTCAGATGCCAAAAACTTGTAAGGTGGAAAAGCATGAGAAGGCCCGAAGTTTCAGTAGGAGAGAGCTCAGTCCCATACCCCAGAGCCTGATAGCCCCAGGAGCTCCAGCCAGGACTTGAGCCCTGGCAGCAGGGACAGCAGTGGCGGGCCACGCAGGCGAGCCCTGCCTCTGTGCCAGGCTGCTCGCTGCAGAGGTGGTGGCACAACATCCATCACTTCGAGGACACCTACGCAGAAGGGACTCAGAAGCTGAAAGCCCAGGTCCTTGTCACCCAAGAGGGTGCAGGGGTTTTCTGGCCTGTGTTTCTCCAGGAATAAGATATATTTAGATAAAGGACTTGGACAGTGCCTCGTTTTTCAAACAAAAACCTGTTAAAGCAGCATATCCCCATTGTAGGCTGGGTTACTTTTTCACAGGGTTTTCCCTGTGAACACCAAGTTCCATTAATGTATATTTCTGGACTTTATACCATACAGAAAGTTCCTGAGGTTGGCCTTCGCAAAGGCAACTATTTTTGCTATTTTTGCTGTTTGGATTAAAACAGCTCAGTCATGTTCATGAAAGCCCAGCCTTGACAGCCGAAGGGATTTCATCTTCGTCACAGAGGAGGGTTTTGTTTGGGATAAGGATTTAAAAAATATGTAAGAGCCTCAGTGTATCAGAAGATTCTCACTGAAGACACATGCTGAAAACAGCACAAGTAAGAGTTGGGTATGATCCAGAAACAGGAGAGTAAAAAATGACATTCAATTTCCTGTACTGTTTTATTCCTGGTGATTTAGTACCCATAAGATCTTTTTTTCTTTTCATTTTCAGTAAGACTGTACAAAGTTCAAGATCTTATGAGGCAAACAAAGACTCAAAGAGACAAAGATAACTAGATTCATCCCACCCAACCGAGACACCCAATTCCAACCATAATTGCCTGAACTTCCTAAGTAGAAAAAAGAAAGACAGGCTTCTCCAAGTGGCAATCTGGCAATCCACATTTTCAGTGATTCTCTGCCTCAAGCCTCCTCGGGTCCCACAGGCAACTATGTTTTGTATTTAGGCATTTCACCTTGTGCTGGGAGAGAAAAATGGCAGAGCACTGGCTCTGGCTACCCTGCAGTGGCATCCTGCCTGCTTCTGAAATTCCCCCAAACACTTCAAGGACAGGAGGGGAAAAATAAAATAGATGAAATAAAGACACTGCATAGAGGCTAGAAGAGACAGATGAAACCCAAGGGCCATTTCCTTATTCAGTGCAAACCAGTGCATAAGATCAAAGCACTGCAATGAACACTTCCTTGCATCTTACACAAAAATATTTAAGAAATATTCTTATACCACTACAGTAAGAAAGCACATAGCTCAAGTTCTGACAAGAGAGCACAGAAGCTACCACCCCCCCAATTATTTTAACCTTGCACTTCATAATTCGTATATTCAGAGTCACATGATCAGAGATCATCTACAGAAAATCCAGCAACTGCTGGCAATTTTGACTTTCCACCATGCTAAAGCCTGACATTTACACAGAGTAGGATGCCTGTGGCTGCCACCAGTGAATGCCACTTTTTCACTTTGCCAGTGGCAGTAATTTATCTGAGCTTGGATCAGTAGGAATGAAGAAAGAAAATACAGGCTTCTTTACCTTCCCACTTGCTCTCGGACAACAACCTGACCTGTTAAAACGGTAAGTTACAGGAAGTATAGGATGTGTATTTAACCCCAGGGTATTTCCTAAATTGCTCACAGCAAACAGCTCAGCTTGCTCTGCTCGTGAACTCTGACAGAGCACCATGACAGAAATGCAAAAGGTATTCAAAACTACCTTGCTGCTGTTCCCAGAGTCAGACAAGGACTAAGTACAAACTTTTCCAACTATACTCATCAGTTTATCTGCATTATGTCCAGTGAAAATGGTTGTATCTGCCTCCTATTATTGGCCCTCTCCAACATCCATAACGCTAATGATGTCAGCAGGCTACTCCCCTATGCCATGTAGAGTCCATTATCGCGCTGTTTATACACTAAGCACTACAAGACAGCCAAACAATAACAGAGTGCACTAGCACCTGCCTCCTAATTTGAGAAAATTCATTTTCTTAACAAGCTTTTCTCTGTTGTCAACAAGCTCCTCCTCAGGAAACAATGCAATATTGTAGCAAAACAATAATAAGCTCATATATCAAATTATCAATTTATAATTATACTTGTTTTTAAAACATACATTAGTTCACCCATTTTCTCTCAAACACCAAGATTCACATGTGCACATGGGGAGGCCAGCACCCAGGTGTGTTTACCTTGATACAACACAGAGGACCAGATACATCAAGTCCTTGTCACATCTCCTGTGTCCTCCAAAGCCTACTGAGGATGCACTGTTTTTGGATGTGCCCTCCGCACCCTTTAAAAGTGATTTTTAAAACAGTGGTTGCAATATTTTCTTCTCTCAAACATGTCTAACCTTTATGATTCTGTAGGATTTGCACAGTGCCCTTTAACTCCTTATCTTGCCTTTGCCCTGGTGTAGACCGCTCCTTGTGTAGGCTGTCCCTTGTTTTCCTGATAAGCTGCAGGTGGATGTGCCAGGATCTTGAAAACCTGCTAATGATCTATCAACACCTAACATGGACATCCCTTCTTTCTGGCCTTCTTTCTTTCCCTTCCGCATCTAAGCCTGCGCACTTACACCAATCTTTTCTTCCTTTTTATGTTGGCTTCCTGCAGATCAACCACAGGCAAGGTGAAGAAGCCAGTTTCACCCATCAGCATGTCTGCATCCTACCTGGATAAATACATTTATATATACATACACCAAAAAATAAGTGGTCTACCAGATTTCCTGTCCTTCCACCAGTATGAAAGTTTTGCTTCTGTGCAAATATTTTCCAAGTTTAACTGATGGCAGAGTGTAGGTAAATAACAATTCTGCTCTGTACTACCAACTGTCCTGTATCAAAGTGTAACAGCAGCGGTCATCTTTTAGTTAAACAATGCAGCGTGTAATTGCCTTGCTGTTGGAATGATCTGACAAAACACATTCAAAATACAGACTGATTTGATGACTTAACCTTTTTCTTTACTAAAAGCCATCAGTTCTCATTCTGTTCTCATCCAACGTGAATAATAAAGCTCTGCCTTCTTCAAAGCATCCCTACCCATACCTGACCTACTGTGAATATAAGTTAATTTATTTTCATTTATTGATTGAAGATAACACATTGTTTCCTGTCTTTTTTTTTTTTTTCAGACCACTTCAGATTTTGGGAAGCAAGCTTAAGTATACTGTATTTGGCAGAGTTCAAAACAAGAAGGGACTACATCCCTGGAGAAAAGGCATGCGGACTCTGCCAAATACAGAATGAGACTGCCAAGACAATTTTCTTCTCAGTAAGCACCCACAGAAATTGCCACTCCTTTCCTCCTCCTTAGCCCTATGGGAGCACACTCACAGCCAATATGTATTTTTTAAAAGAGCATTCTTGCATGAAATATCACAGGACTCGAGAGACAAATCTGTCAATTACTTCTCTGCCACTCAGGCTTATCGCCAACAGACTCCCTCTGTCTCAACACCTTACATGAGACTGTATCCGCATCCTACTGTATCCTGATCCCTACTAACCTCTCCTTCTGGCCTATGCTACTTCATGCTGTCATCGCTTTGAATTAGCTGTCCTCAGCTTCAAAAATCTCTGCCCTCCTCCCCTCCAATGTTTCTGATATGCTTAGGTGAGAAAGTGATCTCAAGCGTTCTGGAAAAGATGCCCATATCCAGACACTCGAGGCTGATTTACACAGCTGCTGAACACTCACACCTGGAATTTGAACCAGGAAAGGGAACAGAGTAACTCAGTAAAGTCAAGGACTAATAAAAAAATCAAACTGGGAGCCCAACATCAAACTTGTTTTTCCTCTAACTCAGCACTCGCATTATATAAGTGACGAAACGTCTTCCCAATGGATATCAGAAAGAAGTTCATAGTTGGAAAGGAGTCACACGTTGAAGCTTTGAGTATTACAGAGCCCATATGAGAACTAGCAGTCTTAACTTCAAAGCAGTAGTTGAAAGCAGGCTTGGGAAAGAGAAGATCATTTTAAAAAGTGTAAGAAAATTATGAATAGCTGCTCCTTAATTGTTGATCATGCATGTAGCTGATACAGTATAAGATTACAGAAGTTCCTACTATTATCATGTTTCCTCCCAAATCTCTCTCTCTGCTTCATTTGCCTTTCTACTGCACTTCATCCAAAGTAGAGTAGTATCTTAGGAGGATGCGTTTATATTCTGTGATAGGTAATTAATGTCCCAGGAAAGCTCCAGATTTTCTGCAGGTGTGGGGAGGTGACAAGTAAAAGGTATCACAAGGCTAGTAAGAGTTATCTTGCAGCGCACAAACTGCACGAAATACCTGTGTGGTTATGCTTCAAACTGCTTTTATAGTGAGCTAAACTTGGCCAATGGAAAAACACCCAGTGAAAAAGCAAACTACACCCAGAAGTACCTGCATTCAGCACTGAGTTATACAAATTACTAAGAGCATTTTGTATTATCCATACCCTGCCCAAGTCACACAAGCACATACAGTAAACAACAATTAGCCAATACGTACCCTGTTGAAAATTCAAGAAGCGTTTGGAGAACACAAGGATCTTAACACAGAAGAAAGGTACCGACACAAATTGTATTTTTCTCATCTGCATGTGACCAATATCTTACTTGAACTTTATTTTTGAGTACTTGCTTTCTTTATTGCGTTGGTAATTGCACCAACACCATGCAGCCAAAGTTCTGGCTTTTTTATTTTTACCCAAACCACTGTCCACTACCGCTCCAAGGCTGAAACACCTGCATTTGTATATGTTTTATAGAGCATGACATAAAGCCAACAACGGCTTTTGTGCTGATTACTGAGGCTTCAAGCTCCAGCCTCCATCTCTGCTGTGGCACCTGAGGCTCAATCAGGACTGCTCTCAGGCCCTGCCTCCAATACACATCAGCTTCAGGTGCTTTGTAAGAAAAGGCAGTCCCTTAACACACAGCATCTGTTCTTCATAAGAAAGGTCATCCTACGCTTTGGAAATTGTGACAAGGATTTTAGCTTCCTGCAACATCTTCATTTTAAGGTGATAAATCAACCTATTTTTCTGATCAGCTTTCTTTTAAAAAAAGCTGTACCTAAGAGTATCTCACAGGAGAAAAATAACTACGGCCAAAGACCTAATCCATTAAATCCCAAGCCAAACACACATCTGAGCCACTCCACCCAGTACTTTACATCAGACTGACCACTCGGGTGGCTTTTTCAAATGGTATCTGTATTTCACACTAACTCCCTGCTGGGGTTTGTCCTTGTGCCCTTGATCTCCCCTGCAGAATTGGGCTGAAGCTCCTCTGTGGCTGGAATTAACGCTGGCCAGAATGAGCCAGTCCAGGGAGCAGATGGTTTGGAGCACATCAAACTGACACTGTCAAAGCCACTGGATGCCAGCCATCCCCAGCCTCATTGTTCTAAGATCTGGCAAATAAAAAGCCCACAAGAAAACACTCTAAAAATAAGGGAATTGCAAAGGATGACAGTAAAAGGTAAATTATTTCTTGTACAGGGTAATTTACATACAGAATAAGTTCCTAAAGAGGGACATGAAGCAAAGAACACAACTATGTCTAGAAGATCAGTAGGCTGTTTACTAGAGATGAAGATGGTGGGTGCCTGAGGGAAACAAAGCAAAGGAACAGGACACAGAACTGAATAGCCTCTTTCCTTTTCTTGGGTGTTTCACACTTCTGTGAGCCACAAACAGCACATGACAATAAATACAACAGGGTTTCACCATGAAGAAAATCTTCTCCGAATGAATAGGGAAAAACCTGCTCAAGATTAACAACTACACGGATTCTGAATAAAACCACAACAACCCTGCGGTAAAAAAGAGGAGGTGGCATGAGACAGGAGGACAGAAGCACTGGTGCACCCCACTCCGGCTCAGAATTCCCCTCCTGTCGCCCTACAGAGGGTCGGCTGGCCCTCCCTCTGGGGCACTTTGCAAATTGGGGTTTAGGAAGAAACCCAGGAGAGACCCTGCCCAGCTGCACTGAAACCACAGCACTGCTCAGCCCCGCTGCTTCACACAGCTCAGTCCCCAGAAAGAGCAGCTGGACATATGGCATCAATAAAGCAGTCTGCTCACCTGCTCCCCAAGTCCTGCTCCCAGTCAAGAAGAAATAGGCTACCTTCTCTTCTGGCGTAGCAAGCCATACTGTTAATGCTTGGGAACACTGCCCTGCTGTCCAAGAGCAGCAAGGGCTGTCCGTTCCCTTAGAAAATCTGATCTGGGAGTTGGGGAAGACCCCAGCACAGGCAAATCCCTCACTAACAGCGCAGCAACCCTCAGAGTTAAAACCGAGTCCAAAGCTAGGGGCTGGTAACAGCCCACCAGCAGCCCCAGGCATGGTGAGCATCCAGAGAGCCCAGTCAGGAACAAAAGGAACCAAAGTCAACTACAGCATGGCCTAGCATCCACCCAGAAGTCAGGGGGAAAGAAAGGGCTGGAAATAAGCTCACCTCCACCATAGCTGGGGCAGAGGGAAGACCCACACCTCAGCTGAGCTGGGCCCCAGGCAGGAGCAGGAGGAGGCTGCTCAGGGCAATCGAGGCCTGTTGGGGCCACCAGGGCTGCCTTTCCTCACTCCCACAGACCCACAACAGGCACGGGGAAATGGGGCTCTAGTGGGGCATGGAGGGGAGGCCCCCATTCAGTGCCTGTTGGGGCATTCAAAGCCCTGGCATTCAATGCTTGTAATGAATCCGTGAGGGGGAAAAGCCAGCAACAAAACTTACTGAGGGAGCGGAGGCCAATGGATCAGAGCACCCCTGGGATCCACTAGTCTAATGTGCTGGATGGGAAGACAGTGCCAAGGATAAACAATCGAAAGAGCTTCATCCTAGCACCTCAGCATCAACCAGTGTGAGATCCAGGCATGATAGCAATCACTTATGAATAAAACCCTGGCAAAACATACCATCTGGATTATGCAAGTCAGTATTCTCGCAAGAATGAGCTCTCTGCTTTAAAGAATTTAAGCATTCTTCCCACCTCTGCCTAAGAAAAGGATTTGTCGCAGAACTGCACACACCACAGCCCAGCAATGGGGAAGCATGCACATAAATGCCAGATGGGACGTTTGGGGCACCAATCCTGTCTCCCTGATGGCACAGTGGACTTCAAAATTCACAGCACCCTCACCATCTGTGAAACCAGAAGGTACCTTCTGCTATTCCACAGCCTCAAAGTCTCTTCCTTTTGTCTGTTTAAAAGATTTCTTCGAACCCAAACTGCTGACTGGCCATGACTCTGGCACAACAGGCTTTCCTGTTGGGACTGAGAATAAAATTTGGATTTCAAAGTACTCTCCTAAACTCATGAGAATCATCTGTCATAAATCAGCTAATTTAACACTTCAAGACATTTCTGTAGGCAGAACACTTAGTGCTGAAGGAACACCGACAGTTAATACAGACTGGCCCCTTCCAGCACATGAACAGCCTTCAGGATCTGCTGGCCTACAAAAGGGAAAGCTTCCCTCTTTCCCTAAGCTGGACAGAAAGATCACTTGTGTGCAGCTCGAATGGTGAGAATCCCGGAATATACTTGTGACACCCAGTCTTGCACGATGTATTTCAAAGTGGGATTGCTACCCAGGCAAGAAATTCACTAGCTCTTGGGTAACTGCTTTTCCCAAAGTTATCCAGTTCTTAAAAAAGGCTCATTAATGCAGTTAACGAGATAAAGCAGAGATAAAGCAGAGTCAGAGATTTTTGGTATGGAGAAATTTAACTACAGAGATTTTCATCAGTTAAATATGCAATCAATCCTGTTTAGAGGATTGATTGCATATTTGTATCTGGCATTATCAATAAATCTCATTCCATTTCTCCTCCTTAATTGCACTGTATTAACAAGATTAGGAGGAGAGCCTTAAAAAACTAAAATAGCAGATTATTTTGAAAGCAAAATTAGCAGCCTGAGGCCCTGTGGCATATTGCTGAGAAAGCAGGTGGTCACAGGTGTCTCAGCCTCAAAAGGTAATGACTATCTATACACTGTGCTACAGGGCTTTGTTGTACTTTGATGAAGTGCTCTGTCTAAAAGCTGGCACAACACATTTGTTTTCAAAGCAATTAAAATCAACAGCAGATCCTAAACCACCTTTCTTATGAAAGACCGCAGCAAGATAATAATTTACAGACCTATTGTATAAATGTAAGGATTTTGTCCTTTGGGCTGAAACCTTGTTATTTTCCATCTCATCCCATTTAGACTTATTTTTTTTCCTTAACAAATAGAGGCGTAAATCTGAGTATTACTATTCAGTTACATCTAAAAAACTGCATATTGCATAGTAACAAGGTAACATTGTCCTGCGTCCTGTGAGCACAGTTACCAATTTTTACTGAGCCACATGAGTACAGTGAATGATTCATTAAATGGTATCAGAGCTAAGATGAAGTTAAGCCTCATCTGAGGGCACAAAGACATGCTGAGATAACCACATTCCACAGAGAGGATTTCCAAAAATTAAAATATCATGCCTATAAAACTTACTCATCATCAATGAAATTCTTAAATTAGAAAATAATTCCACTTGAAAAATTATCCACATGATTTGTCAAGTTCTCTACGAACCATTTTCTTTGCTAGTTAGACATTTTTCTAGAATCCAGGGAAACGTTACTTCTGTGCCCCACAGATCTTGTTGCTATTTGTGTGCAGCAGCAGAACTTTTTCTAGTGCTGCACTGCCTAGTAAAGTGTTTAAAGTGTTCCTAGTAAAGTGTTTAAAAAACAAACAAACAAAACCAAACACTTAATCCTTGCAGGTTTATAGTTTACCTGTTTTCAATAGAACGTTCTCTTTAGGTTCCCCTTGCTGGATCAAACGGAAGGGCCTTCCTCACGCTCTTTGAAGGCTCCAGTTGTAACACCCAGTCAGCAGCATTCAGCTCCCACAAGACAGGCAGCCCCGGAACATGATGTTTTACCAGATTGTCCAGCAGATGCTTACTTCTTTACAATACCTTCCTGGGTGCTATACACATCTTTCTTTTTCTGGAAGAACAGACTAAATTTAAGGTTGGGTCACAGCTCTTAAGAGCCTTTGTGGCTTCTTGCCTTTCTCCCCATGTGGCTACCCCTTTTCTCTCTTCTCCTATATCTGCCCTTCAGTCCTCTTCACTAATATGAAAAAATAGGAAAAAAAAATCACCATTTTATCTTCACTGTTTGCATTTGCTGTTCTAAACTGCTGCTGAAAAGAGGCAGAGGTGTAAATATGAGTGTGCCCCCCACTGTACAAGGAAGAAATAATCAAGCTCTTCCTAGGCCAAGAGAAATAACTACAGGCAGAAATGAACTGAGTTTCTTTAAACTCAGTCTCCACCTCCCCTAAAACAGAGATATTTGAACAAACCATTTAGAGGAAGAGTACACAAGTATTACCACAAATTGGAAATAAAATCTCTGTAACTATAGTCTTCAATAAGCATGGGAAGCATTTCTGTACTGTGTACCTAACACTAGTGCTCTGCTGCTGCCTGCCAGTGAGGCCCCCTCCCACCTCCCTGCAGAGCCCTGAGCTTTGTTCCCTTCTGCATATAAATTCCTACCTTGCCTCAGACCTGTTCGTTTCCCACCCTCAAAAAGGGTGCCTTTGATCTTAATTGCTTTGCAATCCTTGCAGTTCAAGCTTGCACACCATGGTGTTTTGCCAGTGGCACAAACTAACAAGCTGCCCCTCCAAGCTCCATGCCCAGTGCTCCTCTGCCCATCCTGGGGGCACCTGGGGCCTGCCTTACATTTTGGAGTTGCTTCATCTCCCTGCAGTCACCTAACGACTTGGTAAAGTGAGCGACACTGAGCGTCACCTGCTCTCTGTACAGCTTTGAGGCTGGACCTGCAGAAGATGGAAGTCTGGAATATTCCTCCTGCTGAATAGAACACTGGTATTAATACCACAGTCCACGCAGAGCACACAACAGGGGATTTAATCACCTTATGAGGCAGCTAGGCATCGCCTCTCCCAAGCCTTTTCCCACAATGGACCCTTCAAAGCATGCAGAGCAATTGCAGTTAAAACATAACCCCTCCCAGTGCCTTTGGAGACTGCGCTGTGGCAGAAAGCCTCCCAGGCAAAGAGGGAGGAAAGCCCCATCCTGGAAAGAATGTCCAGTGCTCCAAGAATGCAGCTGGCAAAGTCCAGACTGAGCAATATTAGCATTTTCTTTTACTCTGTATTTATTCCAAATCTATAGATACAGATCAAATAGGGACTTACTACAGTTTCCCTTTCTCTGAAAGAGTAATTGGAAATGCCTTTCAAAAACAGCTTGAAAAGCCATCTAATTCTGCTAAAATACCCTTTTTACTTTAACTTCCACCTAAATTTAATCCATAGCTTCTTGTAGAAGTTTCTTCCACTCCACTTCAAAGAGCTAATGTTGTACTCTAGTTTTTTTTAACCACTGGTAGCTAGACTTCCTTCTTTATTCAAGTTTGACAAAGGTTACCTGAACAAACGGTAGGATTTCAACACGCACTGGAAAATATATGTGCCTGCTGTACTAAAAGAAAGATTCATAGCTTCTCCAGTGCATGTTCAATGCCATCAATCTCTCTGTAAAGAAGTTTGTATCAGTTAAGAAGCACAGTATCAGTTATTATGCAGAACTGCCAAAAATACACTTGTTTCATTGAAGAAAATTCATCAAGACAGACCCACTTCCTCCCTTACTCCAGTTCCTTTTGCAACTTCTCTTTTGTAAAACTGAGACTGGAGACCTTAATTCAGCGAAGTGTTTTGTCCTATGCTGAATTTCCACCGAAATTAATATGCTTCATTAAATCAGGTCTCTGTGGTTAATGATTCACCGAGAGGAAAAAACAAATGAGAGTTATTTTTCAGATTTGGGCAAACACTTGAACATATTTCAATGAAAAAGAAGCCTTTCAGACCAAGATTTATATTAAAAGCATATTCAGTAGCCTGAAATAAAACAGAAAACCTCTAAATCAGGCTTCAGCTCAACTTTAGGCCATAAGAAAGTCCTTCTCCCTTCATTCAATTCATGTACGGCAATAAAAGAGCTGTAGTACAGATATTTTACTTAGCCTAGTGGACATGGCAGCGGAGGTCCGGCAGTGACACAAGTGTGTCTTCATTGCATTTGACTGAAGCTCAATAAACTTGTGTCACTGCAAGTGTCAAAGGCAGGGATGCTGCTAACAGCTTCATGCAGGCAGAGCACTCAGGGAGATGAAAGGCAGCTGCCAGTTTGCAGGCACAGGACTACAGCATTACAAACACTGAATGGAGACAATTTATTGATTAATGCTTGTCATCCCAGGGGTTTGTGAGAACCTGGTAGCTCATAAGAATTACACTAACAGAAAGAGGGAACCTTCTCCTCTCCTCCCCTGCTCCCATCCAGATTATAATATATGAAATGAACTGAATACTCTGAGGAAGCTTTCAATTTTTTTTGGCTTGGAAGCAATTTTAAATTTCAACATATTGAAATGTGCACGAATTGATCGAGAACATTTAAATGAGTTCAACAAGAGAGTCAGCTGGTATAAAATGATTTGCTTGGGAATGGCATCTGCCCCCAGTCTTTAATAGCACTCTCTCCCCACCCGTGTACACTCATCCACCTATGGGCTTGCTTTAAATACCAGAATATCACCTATCAGAAAATCCATAATCTGTTAAAGCGAAGTTGCATACACCTGACCTACTGCCATATCTCATTTCCAGACATTCCCTAGTTTCCCTGAAAGGCAGGTAATACTGAACATCAAAGCAAATTCTTGATGCTTTGAAACTTGAAAAGCTGTTCTTGAGCAAATTGAAAAGCTGTTCTTGAACACTTGTACAGATGCTTTAAATTAGAAGCCGCTTTCCTTTGTTTTAAGAGGAAGACACTCTTGTTATGATTCCAAGGTGAGGGGTGAGTCGAAATCTCTGAACACAGGCTACCAGTATTTACTCCATCTGTTACTAAGTACTATAAAGTACTCATCTAATAAAATCAAGATTTCACATAGCAGAATTAAACATATATCAGAAAAGCTTGCTTCGTATTATCCCTCAGAGCCTCAGCTTGCCCCCAAATCCATAGGAGGACCGTACACTAACAGGCAGGTATGTAACTTACTGTGAAATCCAAAAAAGCTGCAGGGAGTCAAGCATCCCTTCCCACGGCAGCATGGCCAACGGTCAGCAATTTCTACATTAAACATCTCCACATCTCCTGCAGCAGACAAATGCTGTGAGTAAGAGGCCAGTGTAAGTGGACTGAGCCCAGAAAAGGAAGAATCACTACAATTTAATGGAATAATATAAATATGTCCAGACATTGACAAATAATCCACTAGTTAGGCAAAAATAACTGTAAACTACAGAGAAAGCTGTACCTGGAATTCCTTTTTACTCTGCTAAAAGTAACGCTGGGCCAATACATTTCATTTTATATCCAGTGGTAAATACTGCTATGATTTACTGTAATTTTAAACAAAAGCAAGCTGTCACACAGCTTAGTGACATGTACAGCCATCTGAGCTTGAATACATACGAAAATTTAATCATTCGTTTGCTGTGGAAGGATATTAGTTGTGTGTTGAAATGCCTTTAATCAGTATGAACAAAATTTAAAAGCAACGTATTTTGAAATGGAAGCTCTCTCTCATGTCTCAGATTTTGTGACTGCAGTTTTATCTGATGTGCCTAAAGGGTCCATCCTAATTTTCTTTCCTGTCAGTGGGAGAATTTATTTTAAGGATACTGGATCACACTGGAACAGGAGTAGGCTTTGATTTGTTCTTTTGAAAGCTCAGCACAGGTTTGCGCTGGGCCCCATTGTACACGACACTGAATGCTTTCATGTCCCTAACTCTGTGTATTACTTTTATCCTTCACTTTTGGGGCTTTGCAATTGAAGAGCAATGCAAAAACAGTAAAGGTATGTTTTCTCTTCCCAGTGTAGAATTTACTCATCTTTAAAAAAGAAAATGATTGAAATTAGACAAAAGGCAAACTACCTTAAAAAGACTTTCAAGTAGCATCTTAGATTTTCTGACTTGTTCAAAACATTGTGGAAAAACAATATATTTCTAAGTCCAACAGGGCTTACAAAACATAAAAGAACACTGTTAGTAATGCTTGAGAGAGGAATTGAACAAAAACTGTGCAGACATAGGTAGATCATCCCTCTTTATTTGTTCTGATGGTTCAGAGTCTCTCCCTAGACAGAGAAACACCTTAATGCCAGTGGAATGGAAAAAAAAAAAAGTAGAAAAGCTTTCATTCTTGTCTGTCCCAACAAACATCAGTGATAAAAACTGAATGAAAACAGTCAGTGATGAAGTGCTACATGACTCTTGTGGTTTTTTTTTTTTTTTTTTTTTTTTTTTTTTTTTTTTTTTTTTTTTTTTGTTTGTTTGTTTTTTGTTTTGTTTTGTTTTGTTTTTTTAAATCATGCAGTGGTATTGTACTTGTTGTTCACAAAATCTTTAATTCTGGATAAAAGGTTTATTGTAAAAAAACCTTTAAGCCCACCAGCACCCATGTGAGCTGGGCGGCATGGGCAGCAGAAGAGCTTTGCAGACACTGGCTGTGAACCTTCTTTGCAGCTGGTTCCCCAACTGACCTGGGCAAGCTCCTTTGCCCTACCCCTTGTGCTGCACTTCTCCCCAGGTAAAAAGAAAGGTTCACTTCCTTCGGAAAGTGCTATCTACAAATGTGTACTAGACAAAAAAATGTCACCCTTTATCACTTTGTATGTTAATATTTTGTCAGTCTTCAAAACACAAGAACTGGACTTCCTTACCTACATGATGCACTCCATTAAACATCACATTCCCCAAATCACTTTTTATCTCTGCAAGAAGTCCCATGGGCTTCACAGAGAATTCTTGCAAAAGGATTTCATAAAGCAGTAGAGCACTGCATGATCAGTTCCTTTATGTAAAGTCCCTAAACATGTCTATAAATATTTAATTCAACTGAAAACCTTTCAAATGTTACCTATGCTCATCAGCTTCTCTGCACCGTATTTGTTATGCAAGGCACATTTTGCTAAAAACCAACAATTATTCATAAACATTCACCTGGGATACTATTCATGTATATCAACATCAAGAACTAGAAACAGTGTTTCTTTCATTGCCAAGAGAGACTTCCTATCCTGTGAATTCTACATACTGTGTGTATGTATGCACATGTGGATTATTTATAGGGGTATATGACATATGTAACACTCTGTCTTGATTACGCTTACCCTTACATTACTCCCATCTGTATATAAGGAAGCATCAAAGTAATACAAGAGTCTAAACCAGGAAATCGTTTCTTAATCTACAGTAACACACCGTTTAACTGGTATGACTTTATATAGGTTTTTGGCAGCAGTACATCTACTGTATTTGCATTTTAGTTCACATGCCACTTTCAAGGCTTCAGTATTTCAGCAAAATTACAAGTTAATGAGATAGGTATTCTCTGTTACAGAGATAGGAGTAATCTGTAAAAGGGTATTAAGAAAAGGAGTAATTTATTGGCTCAGAAAGGTTCCAAGTGAGCAGTTGCATTAGCATGACAGCAGGAGGTCAAGAGACTCATTAGCCAGCAGCCACAAGATATGCAGCTCAGTATTTTATAGTAGCAGGATGTGCATGCAACGTACACTTTTGAAAATGCAGTTCCTGGGGCCCTCACATCAGCAGTAACTTTGACTGCATTTCTCATCCATCTGACGCCTGTGGGTACCCGCTGCCGGGGGCTCCTTGCCATGTGCCACTACAATAGAAAATGGGTTCCAAATATCCAGCTTTGTTTTATATTGTTTCTTCATATTCTGAAGAAACCAGATGAGGTTTAAGAAGAGCAAGTGTAGACTCCTACACCTGGGAAGGAACAACTAACTGCACATATCAGACCAGGCTGGGGGGTGACCTGCTGGAGAGGAGCTCTGAGGAGAAGGCCCTGGAGGTCCTGGTGGACGACAGGTTGGCCATGAGCCAGCAGTGTGCCCTGGTGGCCAAGAGGGCCAAGGGGATCCTGGAGTGCATTAAAAGAAGGGGGCCAGCAGGTCAAGGGAGGTGATCCTCCCCCTCTGCTCTGCCCTGCTCAGGCCTCACCTGCAGTACTGTGTCCAGTTCTGGGCTCCCCGGCACAAAACAGACAGGGACCTCCTGGAAGGAGTCCAGCGGAGGGCCACAGAGATGCTACGGGGCCTGGAGCAGCTCCCCTATGAGGAGAGGCTGAGAGACCTCAAGTGTGGGAGACAGAGGGATTTGGCCAACCTCTTTTCAGTGGTTTGTGGGGACAGGACAAGGGGCAATGGCCACAAGATGGAGCACAGCAAGTTCCACACCAGCATGCGAAAGAACTTCTTCACGGTGAGGGTGACGGAGCACTGGGACAGGCTGCCCAGGGAGGGTGTGGGGTCTCCTTCTCTGGAGATATTCAAGGCCCGTCTGGACGCCTACCTGGGCAGCCTGCTGTAGGGAACCTGCTTTGGCAGGGGGTTGGACCCGATGATCTCTGGAGGTCCCTTCCAACCCCTACTAAAATATCTCACCTAGTAGCACTGTGAGACAGAAAAAGACAGAGAGGATATCTGCTTGCCCCCCCTACCTGGGTAAGAGGTCCTAACAGCAGCATGTGCACTGCTTGCCCCAGCAGAACAGCAGTCTGAATTTGGCCCATCAAGATCTAAAGGCTCAAAGGGGGTTAACTACCATCTAACTTCACCACAAAGACAAGCAGGTGCAACTGCTAAAGATGCACCTTGCTAATACCCAAACTCATATTTTCAGGTTGAATAACAAAAGCAGCATGGACAAGGTTTGCAGGTGGGGACAAGGAAAGGATGAAAAGAGGGAAAAAAATTTATGTGAGTGGTGTTGGAGGTCAGCAGCAGCAAGAGAGCATTTACAAAATGCCTGCTCAGCTCAGACTAAGGAGAAAGTGTCAAAAGTCTTCACCTGGACAAAAATCTAAGTGCATGACATGGTGCAAAACTGAATAAATTAACTAACATGAAGGTGTTATATCCTGATAAAATAAAGTGCCATGGTTCCTCTGATTCCACTGCTACTGTGCCATTTTACATTCACTGAGAATGGCTCTGGGTCATTTTAAAAGAGCTTTATTTTCAAAGGAATGAAATCTACAGACAGTCTAAATCTTAACGTCATTCACTCACACAGGGGCAGAAAGACTCAAATAACCTTGCAGAAATATGCAGCCGTGCCAGCAGGGTGACCAGGTACACTGCTAAAATCGGTTTCAGGTCCGCCTTTCCCACCACTCTCCCCCTACACAAACCCACCACTTCCTTTGTCTGTGGAACAAGGGATTAAAGCAGAGACATACAAGTGTTTTTGTCCAAATCACATATGTAGAATGCAGTAATTGCCTCTGAATGTGCTTCATGACTGATATTAGCAAACACCTTAATTATTAACTGAATTTCTTCAAACTAACTGTATCAAAGCCTAACACTTCAACTCTTTTCAAAACTGTGGCACTCCATTACTTCAATATTATTTTTAATTAAACACATGAGTACCTATATGAAAGGGAAAGAACACAATCTCCGTTATTTTCATAGATTTTAGATGTTCCTTAAATTTTGGAGAAAGCCATCTCTCAAGCAGTGGGTTATTTCTCATTAAGAGCTGATTTGTTTGTTTGTTCTAACAGAAGCATCGGATATTTTCCCTTAGCAATGTTCTGTAATTTTGATCTCACCTAAAACTAGCAATGCCAGAGTAGCATAAAAATCAGAGTGAGAGCAGACTCATGATAAAATCTGGAGTCCAAAACTAAGCAGACCTGAAAATGTTTAGTGTAGCTGATCCCCATATTATTCATGCTTTTTAAATAGTCTCAACTTTTGATTTCAATTTTTGATGCTCCTTCCCCTCAGTCATGTTTTTTTTTTTTCACATAATAAATCATTAGGCCATGGAGCTAATTGCCACAGGATGTTTGGAGGCTATGAGCACATATGGGTCAACCATGAGATATGCAAATATTTTAACAAAAAACAGATTCATCAGGGAATACTGATATCAAGAGTCTGATATCTCTAAGTTAATGTCCTTAAACTGAAGGTCTTTAAAAAGACCTGCATTTCCCAGTAGTCCAGCTTCTTATGCAGACAAACCCTGACTCCTTCCTCCTGCAGAAAGCCATCACTAGTCTAAATTCTGTGCTACACAACCCTTTGGTGTGACCCACACAGCTGTCCCATGGTCTTCATCCCTGAAAAGATTCACACTGCCGCTTCCTTTCATAGATGTATAGGGCAGCAGGCTCAGAAAACTGAAGGGACAAATGTTCAGCAACTGCAGTTTAGAGATGCTGTGTCAGCTAACTGGTAGGAAAACATAAACTAGAGGAAATTACATAAAAGAGAGCAGGGCTGCTACGTCAGCTGAGCAAAACCCTTGAGCATTTGCACAGTCTGCAATCTGAATGAAGGTCTTCTATGACCAGAGGTGTCTCACCACAATGAGAATCTCTTTAAAATCTTACTCCACTGCAGCCAAAATCCTTGATGTTCTGGGAGGAGGAGAAATGGTTGTTCATTTGTCTGATGGGCTGAGGCAGCTGAGAGTGGCCCCACTCTGGTCTGCTCCACATCTCCAGCACCATGGCACAGAGCACACTACTCCTAGGAATAGCAAGTTTCTGTACAACAGGAATCAAATGTTAAAAATCTGGCTTGTTAACCATAGCAATGGTGTGGGTCTAAAATAGCTGCTTCATCTGCTCCTGAAAATCTCACTCCCATTAGCAGCACTGCAGGACCAAGGGAGATTGTTTAAACATAAAAACATCTCTTTTACTGGGACAGATTCTAACCAAAAGCTCGAGAGCCTCGACCAGAACAACAGCTGCTTTAGCAACCTGAATCAGAAACCAGCTTTTGTTTAAACAATTTTTAATGAACTGGTAAAACTCTAAGCATACAGGACAAATTCCCCTCTTCCAATTCAATTTGAAAAGAGAATCCTTCATTCAAACTTATAAACATGGTCTAGAAATCTATCAAACTGTAATAAATCAAACCAATGAAGATAAGGGCATCGTACTCTCATTTTGCAACCTGAACCATAAGATTAGACCTCCACCCTCACCCCAGTCACATCTCTTTAGGCCCAGAGTCATGGAGATAAGAGTCTGAAGAGCTGTTTTACTGGCATTCTTCAGAGGGATTCCAGTGAGTCCACAAATCAGGATTTACACTTGAGACCAGCAGAACTGTGCCTAATTATTCCAATGCACTTGTGTGTATTATTGTATAGGTAGGATGAACTATTAGGAGATTTATAAAACAAAAATGAAATGGGTAAGTTCGATTTGCCATTGTTTTACAAATATGTGGCTACCTGTGAACTTCACAAGAAAACAATTCTGGTGTTTGGTGTCCTATCTTCCCTGTCTTGACTCTTCACTAACAATGCACATTCATTTTCTTAATAAATGTAATACTATGAAGTAATACATTCCTTTAAACAAAAAACAAAATAAACAAACAAAACAACAACAACAAACCAGCCTTTGTGACTTTCATATGCACACAACTTCCAATATAGCCTACTGGACAATTGCTTCAGGATGAGCTATCGTCCCTAGCTTGAAGTCAGCAAACAATATAAATGAATTTTCCGTGGCCTTTGAACAACAGCCGTGATGTAAACTTGGGGGGGGGGAACACATCCCAGTGATGTAGGAGATGGGTATTGTCATATGGTGGATCTTATATTTTTGTTTTTCTTTGCCTCCAGCATTGCATTATAAAAAGCATGTTCCCATTTTCAGATTTCCCATGCAATGAAACCAGGAAGGACAAGGACTTCTTGCTGCCATCTCTATGGGTACAAAGCTTAACCAAGGCAGAATTTACTGAAGCATCAAGAGTGAGTCATTACACATTCACTTCACATCCTTCCAACCTCCTTTAAAAGAATAAACGGCAAAACAGTCCAACCAAAATACTTCCAATATGTAGGTACAGTGACTACATATGTGTATGTATGATTGCACAACAGCATAACACATAAACAAAGCCCGTTATGCCAACTGACACAGAATAAATAACTTCTAAGCCTGGAGATTAAAAATAATCCAAGTTAAGGCAGTGATATGATAAGGCAGTCAATTAAGTTTAAACCCAGTTACAAGCTAGTGATGGGTGGACTTCAGATGCTCAGACATTTAATAATTTCTGGCTATCAGACTGTTGTGGTTTAACCCGGCTGGCAGCTAAACACCACACAGCCGTTC